>NC_056599.1:36703792-36908792 GCF_018340385.1 Cyprinus carpio | reverse complement strand
AACACTTATAAATTTATTTAATTTAATTCAATTCAATGAAAAACGTTATTTGTCCCCGGGGGGTAATTTAAAGGCATATTGAGCAGCATGTCAAGGAAAATAACACTTTTATAAACCGATATAAATGTATAAGTAAAAAATAAATAAATAATAATAAAAACACTATTCATAGAGTCTCAAGCCCTTCACTGTACACTCAAAAATATTTGGATTACACAGATTTAACACAAACGAATGAACTTGATGTGATGCATATTTGCCGGTCATAAATGAAAAAGTAAATAAAATAAAATAAATATCTACACTCAAAACAAAACAAAAAAAAAAACAGCATTGTTTTTTATTAACTATTTGTATCTATTTGTTTGCATTTAAAATAATCATATTTTCAAAACGCATTTATTTAAATTGTTTTTGTTTTGTTGTTGCCTTTTTTATTTAATAAATAAAATGATTAAAAAGCAGATAGAAAAGAAAAAGAATAGAGAATGCTTGTGTTAGAGGGTCAAGTGTAGATGGAAGAGATGTGTTTTAGCTGTTTATATATATAGTGCCTTGTGAAAGTCTTCATACCCCTTCATTTTTTTGTTTTGTTTTGTTTTTGCCTTATGTTAAATTCGTTTAAATTACTTTTTTTCCCATATCATTCTACACTCCATATACCATAATGACACAGCAAAAAAAAAGTTTTTAACATCTTTGCAAATTTACTAAAAATAAAAAACTTAAAAGATTCCATTGCATAAGTATTCAAACCCTTATCTGGGACAATTGAAATTTAGCTCAGGAGCATTCATGTTGCTAGATGTTACTACACTTCAAGTGAAGTTAACCTGTGGCAAATTAATTTGAATGGGTATGATTTGGGACAGCACACACATCTTAATAAAAGTTTTATAGCTGATAATGCATATCAGAGCAAAAACCAAGCCCTGAGGTCAAAAGAAGTGCCTGCAGAGTGATGAAGAAGGGCTTTGATGAGTGTGGTGACCGAGAACCTGATGGGCACTTTTAGTTGAGCTCCATGATCATATGTGGAGATCGGAGAAATCTACAGAAGGACATACATCACTGCAACACTCCACCGATCTGGGCTTAATGTAGGTGTGGCCAAACTCAATCCTCTCCTCAGTAAAAACACACAAAAACCCACTTGGAATTTACAAAAAAGCAACTAAAGGACCCTCAGACTGTGAGAAACAATATTCTCTGGTCTGATGAACCTCTATTTCAAACACCATGTTTGAAGGAAACCAGCTCTGCTCATCAGCTGCAGAGTACCGTCCCAAAAGTAAAGTGTGCTGTGCAGCCTCATGTCAGAGTAGAAGAAAAGCTCAACGCAGCAAAATATAGAGATAGCCTTGATGAAAACCCAGTCCAGAGCATTCAGAACCTCAGACTGGGCAGAAGATTCACCTTCCAACAGGACAATGACCCTAAGCACACATCAAGAGTGAATCTGTGAATGTCCTTGAGTGGCCCAGCCACAGCCTGAGCTTGAACCCAATCAAACATTTCTGGAGAAACCTGAAAATGTGCGTCTGTCCCCATCCAACCTGACAGACCTTGAGAGGAGGAGAAGGATGGCAGATAATTGCCAAATGGTGATGTGCAAAGCTTGTCGCAGCAAACAAAAAAGGACTTGAGACTGTTGGTGCTTCAGCAAAATTTTTAGGTAAGGGTATGAACACTTATGCAATGTACTTATTTCAGTTTTTTTATTTTTTAATAAATTTACAAAGTTTTTTGTAAAGTTCTGTTTTTGCTGTGTCAAAACATGGTGTATGGAGTGTAGATTGATATGAAAAAAAGTAACTTAAAGCAGTTTTTATTAACACTGCAACATAATAAAACGTGAAATAAATGAAGGGGTATGAATACTTTTGCAAGGCACTGCATATATATATATATATATATATATATATATATATATATATATATATATATATATATATATATATATATATATATATATATATATATATATTTTTTAAAATTGTAATTTTTTTGTGTTGTTCAATTTATGTTTATTTGTTTCTTGTTGATTTGAATGGTTATGTTTTGGGAGAGGAGAAAGTCATATATATATATTAAGAGAGACTCTGCCAGCGGACGAGCGCCTTCATCTTCATCCTCCATATCATCCATCTATGCAGAGTGTAAAAAAGTGTAAAAGTGTAAAAAAAAAATCACTACAAATGGTACTACTTTATTTTTTACATGTAATTATTATGCATTATTTTTTACTTATAATGCATGTTTCATTAATATTGAAGATAATATTAAAATCTGACAATGCAGAAATGGCTGCAAATTGATTTTTAGCTATTTAGATTTTAGATCTTAAAGCAAATAACCATCCACAGCTAGGACATAACTCATGATAAAAATGAATAAATGTGCTCGTGTTGAATATATCAGCTTTGCTGAGGGAAATTCATTTGAGTGTGTTTCTTAATCCTACACAATGCACTTAAACACAAGCTTTAAGTCACACTGCTAAATATATCAACCAGTTTTTGTAAATTCCAAGCAAGAAGGTGAGTTGCTAGCACTCAGTGGTTATTATTTAGTGCGTCCTCCTCACCCCCGCTCTGCCAGCGCCAGGAACGGTGGACCAGAAGAAGCCTCTCCAGTCCTGGTCCTCAAAGATGTAGGGCAGGGTCCGAGAGAGCATACGAGTGCAGTTCAGCACGATCTGCTTCTCCTTCTCTGTGGGGCAGCCAGACTCGGCTCCCTGAACCAACTTCTCCACCGCCTGTGGGAATACACAGATACACTCATGACCAAACACACAGAAGACAGTATGAACATGAACACCAACACATACACATGTAGTCTCACGCTCACCTAAAATATATAAAATATCAGAATGGTGAGTTTTTGAGTCTTGAAGTTTATTTACTTTTCTGTTTAGCAATACTGTGACTGAATTAATCCAGAAAGTACATCAGGAGGTAAAATTGCAAGTAAAAACATAAAAGCAAGATACAAATACTTGTCAAAATATGAAAACAAATATTCAAAACAAAATCAAAAGGATAGGATATACATATGCATACATATTAAATTAAATTTAATTTAATTTATGCATTTAGCAGACGCTTTTATCCAAAGCGACTTAAAGTGCATTCAGGCTATCAATTTTTACCTATCATATACTGTATACCCAAACATGCACCTACACATTCAAATAGATACAAATATATTCACATAAAATAAAAATAGAAATTTATGAGATATGCGCAGAGGTGCAATTTTTTTTTTTAAAAAAAGAGACCCTAAATGTACACCTTATATTGATTAAAATAAAGGCCAAATATTAAAAAAAAAAAACTTATTGTTTAAAACAATAACTTAAGAGAAAATAGGATGACAGATATTATATTTGATTTCTAAAATATTCTAATTCTAATATGCTGATTTTGCTGCTAAAGAAACATTTCTGATTATTATCAGTGCTGCTTAATATTTCAATAGAAAATTTTATACTTTTTAAAGGATTCTTTGATGGACAAAAACAAAGCATTTTTGCAAGTTTATAAAATCTTTAATGTCTCTTTTGATTGCAATAAAGTATCCTTGCTGAATATATATATATAATGACCCCAAATTTTTTTAATAAGCCATATAATTATAAAACTAAAAAATGTTTTGTACAAAAAGTGTTATTTTTCTTTAAAACAAATCACATTTTCTTTTGTTATTCAGACATTCAGATAAGTGTGAAATACATTTAGGGCCACTGTGAAACTAAACAGAGCACATGTGCACACGAATTAGATCATTTTTAAATATTGTTACACAATATAATCTCTTTACTTATGGCCTGATGTCATGCTTTTATTCCTTCAGTACACAGTAAAGCATCACTTCTCTCTTTCTCTCTGTTGCAAACTCCTCTGGCTGGATGGACACTTGAAGACTACGAAGATTTCTAATCATGTTTCCTTTCTGATGGGCAGCCTTAAACAGGAAGTCCAGGGACTGAGACAGGAAGGGGAAAGCGCCAGCTGTTTTCCTGTCCCACCAACAACTTTAAACTCACACAATCACTGTCTATTACTGATGAGGCACTTTCTCTAATGACTGAATGTTAGTGCTGCATGTATGTAACAGGTGTCATATTACAGCACAGAGAGCCGCACTGAATGCTACCTTGTAACACAGTGTTGCCAGATTGGAGGGGGATTCCTCCCGGACGGCACGGATCTCAGCAGCAGGCAGCAGGGCAAACACATCCTGCACGGTGGTAGCAGTATCAGCCCAGAACTGATCCCAGAAAGCATCATCTGTGGCTTCCACAGGCTAGGGGTGGGTGAGGAGGACAAGGTTTTAATAACACACACCAGACTGAAGCAACAGCTGGGCTGATCCAAACACTGAATTCATAAATCACATCAATATTTAATTACCAGTTAAAAATAACAATGCAACCACGTTAACCCTGCAGAGAACAAGAAACAGTTGATCATTTCATGACATTACAGTTTTGACATGTCAGATAGTGACATGGTATTATGGATTTTTCTATAATTATTATACATGCAGTTTTGTGAGCTCATACTGACTGAGTGACTACACAGAATATTCTCAATTCTCAACTACCCCTATACACTTGTTATTAAAACACTTTTGGATGACTAAAAAAAAGACGTCACGTCAGGAGGGGTGGGATCTAACATACGTCATCATTTCATTTTATGAGTTCTACGTATTCAAAAACGTAACTAAAAACACCAACAACAAGCAAGCAAACAAAGTAACTAACACAAAACCTAAAATAAATGGTACAAAACAAGATATACAACTTTAGCTAGTATTTTAATTTATTTAAAGAGGTTTATATTTAAAACAAATGAAAAAAAAATGTACATAAAATACAGTTATATTAAAGATATGCTCTCGCAAGCAGTTAAGCTCTACGTAAATTCATCTTATTTTAAAAATGTTTTGTAGATTCCAAAAATAAATAAATAAACAACACTGTAATAAATTATTACGATAGTTCCATATGAATGAGCACCATAACGCAGATATTTACATCTGCAGATAAGCACATGACACCTGTACAGCTGTCTTCTTATGGGCGAACACAAGCATCATTATTTTGATTTAAACCCAGTTACCAACGCAGCCATACGCAGTATATGGAGACTAAATTCATATTTTATTCGCGTGATTATGTGAGATCTGAGGTGCTGCAGAGGTCTGGTCTGAGGCGCAGTCTCCGTCTGGAAACACACACGCGCTTCTAATAACAGCCTCGAATAACACCGAAGACACAAACCTGTGTTTTCGTGGTCAGCTGTATCACCGCCTTCCTGAAATTCAGCTTCGAGTCCGTGTTTCCCATTTTTCCTGCTATGTTCGTTTAATGATGAGGCTCTGCTCTAATCCCGGTCACCTCCTCCTCTGCGTGTGTCATCCGCGGAGCTGCGCTAAACCCACACACTTCCGGGAACACTAGCCTACTATGGTCAGGGCTGTCTCATGAATATTAACTAGGCGATGTGACGTCAGGTCAAGAGGCGTAACGGATTGGCTAAACGGCGGAACGACAGTAGCGGCCCTCAGCTCAGTCTGTGAATTAATGAAGCCTTGATAACGCAGCAGGGCTGACTCCTGAATATTACCAAAGGTATTACTAAGATTGCGTAACTAGACGCCTAAAAAAGGTTACCAAGTAACGACAGTCGGCTCAAAGCCCGGCCTCTGCCTAAGTTACCATAATAGGATTCATAAATCCCAAACGCAGTCGCTAGGGAAAAAAAAAACACTGTTTAGCTCACCCCTTGAATCTTTTACTTTTCACAGGCATCGCAACCCATATTACTAATGAATAGCTTAACTGAAGTAATAGCATTTCCGTTTTAATAAAATCTAAGCGACAAAAGCATTGGACATGAAACAAAAAAGTAAAATTCGCATATGAAGCAGATTCTTGCAAAATCTCGCGCATCATGAAAACCAACGCATTTTTACATTTTAATAATCACATGTTTAGTCATTTAGCGTTAAAATGAAACATCAGCTGTCATAAATGTGTTCAGATGCGTTACACAGTGTGTCTATTGGGTCTTTATGCAAGTCACAAAGACAAACGGACGTATTTTCATTATTTAATTTTACAAATTTTAATGGCTAAATTCCATTTACAATAAAAAGAAACCACACTTTTTAGCGTTTAAAGTAATTCATTGTTGAATCAATCTTGCCCTAAAAATGTGTGTATATATATATATATGCATGTTTTTCAATCATTTAAAGAAGCAGCTAAATAAATAAATAAATAACGGTATAGCTAAATGGGTGACGAAGCGCTGTGTGGGCATCGGACGTGACGTCCTCGCATGATCAGCCAATCCCGCGCCGCCCTCGTGTTTACAGGCTGATTTCCGCGCATGCGCTCTAGCATGTAAATAACAGCAACCGCGGTGGTTTGTTTGGTGTCGCACAGGCTCATCAAATAGACGAATAATCGGTTTATATTTACAGAGAACGCCATTATATCTGCTACGTTCATGAAAGTAAGTCTGGAAGGAGAATAATTTAAAGCGTTAGTAGAACAGGACGCTTGAATTTACAGCTAGTGAAGTGTCAGTTAGCACCCAGCTATGATCGAGACTAGCCGGAGGAGTTAGAGTTTGACGCATTTATTACTGTAGAATCAACTAAATACGAGTTTCACTTATTTTAATTTATAATCGTCTCATTACCAATTCATAAACTCGCTTTCAGTTGGACAGGGATGAGAGTATTTAGTGTCTAAATGTGTTATGCTGTATTCAGTGTAGCATGACACAGCAGGTTGTTGATCAGAGAAACACAGCTGAACCAGGAGCGAATGCTGCTCAATAACACACTCAAACATTCAAGACCATTATTCAAGACCATTAATCAGCTGTGGGATTCGCAGAAATGCTTACAGAAAACAGGTGAGTCTACAGATTGCTGATAAATAACTTAAATAGCATAATAAACCAGCATGTCTTTATTAATCACAAAGGGGCAATTCTTGGTTTACAGACCGAATGTGACAAAGTGGAATGTTCTAGATATAATATACAGTAGTATACATAATACCATGTGAAATACACAAATATGGTACAACACAATGATTAAGGTATTAATGTGTAAGTGTGTGCCATCAGCGTTAAGAAGCTGCTTTAGTGCCGTGTTTAAAATCTTTAACCTGTAATGATGCTGTAAAGGAAACGTCAGCGCGCTGAAGGTGATGATGAAGATGCTCAGATGCCTCAGGCCAAACGACTGAGTTCAGCTCTCCAGAGCTCAGAGACGGGTAGAGAATCATGGGAGTCTGAGGTAGGAAACACATCACTACACTTCTTCTCATTTAACTGCACCCAACTCAATGTTTTGTCTATTATCTGTCTTTGGAAGTATTTAGTCACTTATGATGAGGTTGGAGTATAATGGGATGAAGTCTTTAAAAGCTGTTTCTGACTTTGTGTAGCACCTGCCACTCTGCATATTCTTCTAAAACAGGGTTTCTGAGATGATGAAAAGCTAATAATTAATTAATTAATCCAAGTTTCACATGCATTTAGGAAATCATTGTGCAATTGGTTAAATTTTTTTTTTTTTATTCATTTAATTTATTTCAAGTTTTTTTGTGGGTATTATTCGTTTCACCGGTATTGCACCAAAATAATATTATAATATTATATTAAAATAATATTCGAGGATTTGAAATATTAAAATCATGTGGGTTTTAACATTTGAAAGTGAAAAATTTAGGATATAAATATTAGTATTATAACTTGTAATGTAAAAAAATGTATCCTTATCATTCTCAAATACTTTTATATTTAACTGTACAATTGTACTACATGTACATTATACACACACACACACAGCGGGTATATATATATATATTTCTAAAGGTGCTGTTGACCTGAAATTTTCACCAGATGTCGATAACAACCCAAGTAATCCATATATACAAAGAAAACAAAACAAATAAGTTCAGAAATGTAAGTTCTGTGTAATAAAATTTAATGACACCGGTAGAAAAAAGTATTAAACTACCGAAATGTATTTAATACTTTGTACAAAAGCCTTTGCTGGTAATAACAGCTTCAAGACACCTCCTGTATGGAGAAACTAGTCGCATGCATTGTTCAGGTGTGATTTTGGCCCATTCTTCCACACAAACAGTCTTCAAGTCAAGTTCTGTGGGCCTCTTCTATGAACTCTGATCTTTAGTTCTACTTTCTATTGGATTCAAGTCAGGTGATTGGCTGGGTCATTCTAGCAACTTTATTTTCTTTCTCTGAAACCAATCGAGAGTTTCCTTGTCTGTGTTTGGGAACATTGTCTTGCTGAAATGTCCACCCTTGTTTCATCTTCATCATCCTGGTACTGTAGGTGTTGGGACTGAAGCAGCTAATATTAATATCCACTGACAAGGGACAGGATTGCTTTCTAACTACTGATACATTTCTGCTGGTGTCTTGGCTTTCCATACATTTTTGCACCTCCCTTTCTTCATGTGTTCAATACTTTTTCCCTGTGTCATTGCATTTTATTACACACAACGTAATTTCGGAACTTATTCGTTTTGTTTACTTTGTATATATGGATTACTTGGGTTGTTACTGACATCTGGTGATGTCAACAGCCCCTCTAAAAATATATTTACTAAGAAAAATGGTGACGTGTTCAATACTTATTTTATTTATATACACTGAACAAAATTATAAACAACACTTTTGTTTTTGCCCACATTTTTCATGAGCTTAACTCAAAGATCTAAGACTTTTTCTATGTACACAAAAGGCCTATTTCTCTCAAAAATTGTCCACAAATCTGTCTAAATCTTTGTTAGTGAGCAATTCTCCTTTGCTGAGGTAAACTCACAGGTGTGGCATGTCAAGATGCTGATGAGACGGCATGATTACTGCACAAGTGTGCCTTAGGCTGGCCACAATAAAAGGCCACTCTAAAATGTGCAGTTTTATCACACAGCACAATGCCACAGATGTCACAAGTTTTGAGGGAGCGTGCAGTTGGCATGCTGACTGCAGGAATGTCCACTAAAGCTGTTGCACGTGAATTCTATATTCATTTCTCTACCATAAGCCGTCTCCAAAGGAATTTATCAGTACATCCAACCAGCCTCACAATCGCAGACCACGTGCAACCACACCAGCCCAGGACCTCCACATCCAGCATCTTCACCTCCAAGATTGACTGAGACCAGTCACCCGGACAGCTGCTGCAACAATCGGTTTGCATAACCAAAGAATTTCTGCACAAACTGTCAGAAACCGTCTCAGGGAAGCTCATCTGCATGCTCATCGTCCTCATTGGGGTCTCGACCTGACTGCAGTTCATCATGGTAACCGACTTGAGTGGGCAAATGCTCACATTCGATGGCGTCTGGTACTTTGGAGAGGTGTTCTCTTCACGGAGGAATCCCGGTTTTCACTGTACAGGGCAGATGGCAGATAGCGTGTATGGTGTCGTGTGGGCGAGTGGTTTGCTGATGTCTTCGAGTGGCCCATGGTGGCGGTGGAGTTATGGTATGGGCAGGCGTATGTTATGGACAACGAACACAGGTGCATTTTATTGATGGCATTTTGAATGCACAAAGATACAGTGACGAGATCCTGAGGCCCGTTGTTGTGCCATTCATCCACAACCATCACCTCATGTTGCAGCATGATAATGCACGGCCCCATGTTGCAAGGATCTGTACACAATTCTTGGAAGCTGAAAACATCCCAGTTCTTGCATGGCTAGCATACTCACCGGACATGTCGCCCATTGATCATGTTTGGGATGCTCTGGATCGGCGTATGCGACAGCGTGTTCCAGTTCCTGCCAATATCCAGCAACTTCACACAGCCATTGAAGAGGAGTGGACCAGCATTCCACAGGCCACAATCAACAACCTGATCAGCTCTATGTGAAGGAGATGTGTTGCAATGCGTGAGGCAAATGGTGGTCACACCAGATACTGACTGGTTTTCGGACCCCCCAATACAGTAAAACTGCACATTTTAGAGTGGCCTTTTATTGTGGCCAGCCTAAGGGACACCTGTGCAATAATCAGCATCTTGATATACCACACCTGTGAGGTGGATGGATTTTCTCGGTAAAGGAGAAGAGCTCACTAACACAGATTTAGACAGTTTTGTGAACAATATTTGAGAGAAATAGTCCTTTTGTGTACATAGAAAAAGTCTTAGATCTTTGAGTTCAGCTTATGAAAAATGGGGGCAAAAACAAAAGTGTTGCATTTATAATTTTATTATAAATACATATTACAGTGCACTCCATAAGTATTGGAACAGTAAAGACAAAACTGTTTTCTCTGCTGTGGAGTCAAGACATTTGCAAATATGATTAAAAGATGAATATGCGACAAAAATGCAGAATGTCACATTTTATTATTAGGTCTTTCGACACATACATGTTTATTACCAAATAAAAAGGACAGCACTTTAAGTTCATCCCATATTTTATGTGAGCATAAGTATTGGAACAGTTGAATTTAAGGCAGATGTAAAAGATTAAAAGCTAATATTTAGTTGCAGATCCCTTGCGTGCAATCAGAGCAGTGAGTCTGCAACCCATAGACATCTCCAGACTCTTGGTCTTATGCTTTGAAATTCTTTTCTCCGGCCTTTAATGCAGCCATTTCCAACTGTAGCTTGTTTTGGGGGAGTTTCGGTTTTTAGTCTCCTCTTCAGCTGGTGAAATTAATGTTCAATCGGATTTAAATCTGGAGACTGATTTGGGCAATCTAAGACTTTACATTTCTTTGCCCTGATAAAGTCCTTGAGTGTATTGGCAGGGTGATTTGGGTCATTGTTCTGATCCAATACGAATGCTTTCCAATGGGTTTGGTGGCATTTTCTTGAATATTGATAGCCAAGAAAATGTTGTACCCCTCCAAATTCATTCTGCTTCTGCCATCATACATTAAGTCATCATTAAAATGAAGAGGTGCTGTTCTAGAGACAGCGATGCATGCCCATGCCATGACACTACCTCCACCAAGCTTTACAGATGAGGTTGTATGCTTAGGATCATTTGCCGTTCCCTTTTTTCTCCACACTTTTGCTTTCCAATCACTTAGATAAAGGTTAATCTTTGTCTTATCAGTCCAACAACTCAGTTCCAAAACTCTACTGGCTCACATTTGTGAAGAAACTTGCCTTTCTATTGTTGGTGCTGATCAGAGGTTTGCATCTTGCTGTGTAGCTTCTGTCATTCTCTGTCAAATTCTCCTGCGGACTGTAGATTGACAGAGCATCACCTCAGCTTTCTGGAGGTTGTTGGTGATTTTACAGACGTGTATTTTAGGGTTCATTTTCACAGCTTTTATGATTTGTCTGTCATCAACTACTGTTGTTTTTCTCAGCCGATCGGGTCGTTGTTGGTTACTGATGTCGCCGGTAGTTTCCAAACTCCATGCCCTTTGTTTTTCCTATAGCCCTAATTGACTTCCTCTGTTCTTTTAGCATCCAAATTGCTTGCTTTTCTTTGAGAGTCGGCTTCCTCGTCTTCATCGTGGTTTGTGTGTGTCATCATCAAATGCAAGAATGCAGAAGCAATGGATATAACCGATAAGACACATTCCCCTGCTTTTAATATCTGAAGAATTAATGCAACAGGACACAGCTGAACACTTAGAAAGACTTGTGAGGCAACTGTTATGCTCACATCAGACAGGGAGATGAAACTCTAAAAGTGCTGATCTTCTTAGCCGGTAAAACATCTTTGTGTTGAATCACCCAATAATAAAATGTGACAGTCTATAGTTTTGTCTCATATTCATCTTTTAATCATATTTACAGATTTCTTGACTCCACAGCAAACAGAACAATTTTGTCTTTACTGTTCCAATACTTATGGAGGGCACTGTATATATATATGTATATGTATATGTATATATGTGTGTGTGTGTATATTTTTTTAACTTTAAAATTGTAATTTAAAACCGAGAACTGAAAACTTTTGGAAGTGTCAACATTGAAATTATTGAAATATTAACTTCTCTCAGGGGTGCTTCAAGTAAATATTTTACTTCTAAAGGGTTTGGCTTACAGAAAATTTTCTGAAAGGTCTCAATGTTAGAAAGATACAACTGAAGTTTATTTTTAACAAGATCACCGATCATTTCCGTCTGATCTAAATAGTTTGAGTTCCACATTTCTTCGCAAGTGTTTTTGAATCTTGTCTGAATTGCACAAAAGGACTTTTTTGACAGCTCCAGGGCTTTGGTAAAAAAACGAGATTTTTTGAATCCCCACTCACTGATAATCTTGATCATTTGATGCAGTCTTCCAGTAGCGAGAGCAGTTGGATCAGCAGTCCGGATCACGCCGCAGGGAGCAGCAGCAGTAGCCATTGTGGAGTGGATGTTATCGGGCCCCACGGCGGCCCCGGCCCCTGCAGTCCCCACAGTGCCTCTAAGCAGTCGGACCCCATGGACCTGCTGTCCTACCAGCACATCAACCGTGTCCTGAGGGAAGCCCATTTCCAAAGCTTACAGAGCCGAGCTCAGTCCAAGCACAGGTGACTTTCAGGGACAGACAAACCCCGTAGTGACCAGGGTAAAACTTCTTCATCTCCATCCTCATTCAAACCTGCTCCTATTTTCTAGATCTCTCTGCTAGAACTCATGTTATGTTGATATTTTATTGGATGGAAAACATGCCCTGGTACTGTAAGCTCTTTGACTAACTAGAGCACAAAAGTGTTCATTGTAAGCAATAACGGCTTGACTATGATGCAAACTTTTGTGACTTTCACACTGTGTACTTTTCTTCTGAAAACAGCTGTATTGAGAATTAAAATGCAGTTTAGTGGGGATTTGCACTTGGGAATTTATGTTGATCTGATATTGATGTGGACCATATAGCAATTCAGCTGAGCACATTTAGATGGGAGGCATAAATATTCAGATGCACCTCTGATTAGTGAACTCCATTGCAGTGCTGTAACTAATGCATAAAGGTGGCAGTCGATTTAATATCAAAGACTGCGCTGATGGGCGGATCTGGGGAATTTCTTTATAATCTTGAAACAGTGGCTCAGAGGTTCTGCCGGATCTCTTGCCTCCCAACCATCACTGAAGCTGGTTGCTCATCCAGGCATCAGACCTTCGAAGCCCTGCGGAGGTTTTCTTGTGTGCTATTCAAATTCTGCATTTTAAAGATTGTTGTTTATTTTACTATACCTTTTTGTATTGAAAGATGTACATTGCATTTTACATTCAGATCATCTACATTTCTAAATAAAGATGGATGTTCTTAAGCAAACCTGTGTGCTTAATTTTTGCGATAGAAAAAAATCAGGAAGTCAAATCTTGTAAAAGCTGTATGTCCATGTTTGCAAAAGAAAGTTTTTGAGATAGTGTAAAATCTGTATGTCAATTTTTTTAAAAGATGTATGTCCATGTTTTCAAAAGAAAAAAAAAGCCATAAGTTCAGGATATTTTCAAGTATTATTCAACAGTATAAAACCATCCGTATTAGCCTTGTAAAATAGTTCAGGATATTTTGATGATGTGCATTTTTGCAGCCTTATTTTACTTACAGTTCCATCATCCTATTTTAAAGAAAGATTTAAAGATTTGTCAGTCTTCATAGTGGTGACATTAATATTAATTTATTTTTGTTTTTTTTATGTTATTAATCTGATATTGAATCTGTAGATTTTATGTAAATATTTATATATTTTTAGCTTTTTAAAGTTCCAGCATCTGACATTAAACCCATAGAGAATCTGTACATTTTAATAAAGTTTTTTTCTATATGATTTCTTGAAGGTAAAAACATTTTAATAGAACAGTTGTTAACAAGTGGTTATCTATATAAGGATTTCTTGAAGGTAAAACATTTTAATAGAATGTATGTTTTTTAAAATGGTATTAGACAAAGTTTTTATTTAATATGTGTATATATACATATATATATATGTATATCATAATACTTCATAATATATTTTGGATATATATACACACACACACACAAGTGATTGTGGTATCATAATACTTGTAATATGTTTAATTATTTGAAGTATTATGTCTTTAATCATAAATTTAGATTAAAGAAACATCTTATTTTTGGCAATAAACAAAAAGGCAATGGAAATATCCTATTGGCTTTTTGTCGAGGTAAACCAAAATGATGCTAACTTCTGTATTGGCCTACAAAATATGTCATCACTGTAGTGCTCTATTTCGCTCAACAGCGAACGTCCACTAGCTTAAACATTGAGAATTACTTAACTGAGTCTCATCTTAAATATTGCTTATTGTACTATAATCCCAGAATAAATGGTTTTATAATCTATGTCTCATAGTTTTGCATAGTACTGTCATTTCTGATTTGATTGCCACTTGCAATGCTTCATGGAAATTACTTTTCATCTTTGTCTTTAAGGTTTTTTTTTTTTTTAATATATGAAATGAATGGAAAAGTGGGCAGTCACTGTTGCACTCTGTTATACATGGCTGCACTGCTGCATTCTCCTACTATATATATTCCTGCATTAGCACATGCATGTAATAAATGACAGGAAAGGGGGGGGGGGGGGGGGTTCTTCCTTTTTCTGGATGTGTTGTGAATTACAGCTCAGTGCCATTAATGAGAGATGACCTGTGCTTCAAGGAGTTGTGGGAAAAGGTCACGTTAATTAGAGCACTACATGTCCTTGTCACATTGAGCTGCGTAACAGATTACATATATTAATTTGTCTCTGGTAAGCACGGCTCCCGGTCTCTGTGTCCTCATTAGAGCTCCTGCAGAAAGCACAGGCCTTCCTCCACTGCATGAGCATGATAGATGTTTCCAAAATGACCCTGGATCAGTTTATCAGTCCTCTGAGGAATACATTTTTTTTATATTGATATTCAATACTGACTGACTAGATTTTTGCCAAAAATGTTATTATTGTTAGTACAGCCTCAAGGCCATGGGTGTATCTACAGTATTTAGCTATTTCTTGTCTTTGTTAAATTCTACTTTAGCTAAAACTTAAATGGTATTAAATCAAAGCCCGGTTTCATAGACAAGGGTTAGCCTAAGCCAGGATTAGGCCATAGTTCAATTAGGACATTTAAGTAATTTTTATAAACGTGCCTTAAAAAACATTACTGGTGTGCATCTTGAGACAAAACAAAGGCACTGATATTATTTAAGATCAGTCAGTGCAAGTTTCTTTCATTTGAAACAGCTCAGACTTACATTTTAGTCCAGGACTAGGCTTAAGCCTTGTCTGTGAAACTGGGGGGCAAGTGTTTTATCACAATTACTTCCATGCCCTTCTAAAAGCATCACAATAAATACCAGCAGATGGCAGCAGCATTCTTAAAATTCAGTGTTAAAGTGAAATTCTGGCATTTCAAGTCAAAAACTGTTTTAAAAACAGCTACTTTATTTGTAATATTAAACAAATGATAAAAAAGCATGAATGATGAACACATTAACTACAAGGACTAATACCACGTTGACCCTCGCGTGTGTTGTGGTAAAGTGTGTAGCGCAGCGAGGAAGGAGAGAGTTAAATCAGCTGTCCTTGTTCTGGTGTCTGGTGCAAATACGTTGTTTTATTTTTACCATCCACCATTAAAATCTGGGTTACACTCAAGGCCTTTTGGTCCTTGTCCCACTCCTGAAATGAGAGACTGCAGCCAGAATATACGACTATAGCAGTTTATAAGGCCTGCATGCATATTTAGCAGGGCCAACAAAATCCTCACAGTTTTAAGTCAACATGAAATCAACATGTGATTTACTTCCTTAATAAACATTTCTGCTCTTAAAGTGAATGCTGCATCAATGCATTTTATTTCAAAGACAACACCTCTGAAACAACTTTCAGTTTTTGCTGATGTCACAAATCCCTGATACTTTTCCAGTCCTCCCATTCAGTCACATGTCATATATAGACACTGGTTAGAAAACAGATTTCATAGAATTAATTCTCCATACGTGGAGCACATTTAAAAGTTTAGCTCTAGTAAAAAGACCCTTACTTCTCAATTCATGATATAGTCCAGTATGTGAAACTGGATTCTCACAGCTCTGAAAAAAACGCATAGCGAGTCCCAGACTTACTGTCCACACAGCTTTGGTACTTTTCTTCACTCCTTGCCAGAGCGGGCTGTTTAGGTAGCTGTTGGATGCCTCGGGCCTAGTGTGAAGCTGGCACAAGAGCTGCTGGTCTTCAGTCGTGAGCCAACACTAACATCTGCTCCATCAGTGGAAAAAAAGCTCTTCACGGCCTCCTCCATCCCCAGCTAATGACTGGCCACTCCTGTCATTAAAGCCTTATTACCTTCATAGGACTGCATACAGAGAAGAGAGGAATACCCTGGAAAACCGCAGGGGAGAGAGGTGCAAATGCAGTCTACTGTTAGATGGACACATTAATGGCTGGATGTTCTGATTGGGATAATTATATTCCCATATCTAATGAACACTTCTGGGAACTGTTCAGGGCTTCTCATGGAAATCAAATGCATACATTACATCAGCTAAATGGATGTTATATTAACTCTCCACAGGATAGTGTTGAAACCCATTAGCATACAATTCATTTGAAATAGCTTTTTTTTTTTTTTTTTTTTAACAGATATCTTGTTAGCTAATCAAAGAGTTCTCTTAACCAGTTATCATGCAAAGCCGATCATGCAAATTACAAAGAAGGGGAAACATTTCATTTGATCATTGTAGCTTCCATAATACAATGCCATATGAAATAAAAGCGTTAGTTCACCTCAAAATGAAAATTCCATCATAATTTGCTCACCCTTAAGATGTTCCAAACATATCCCTTACAATAATTAACCATGGTTTTGTTATAGTAAAAGTGTAGTAGCCATGTTTTTTTGGCGTATTGATTACCATTTGAATAACCAGTTTTACTATGGTTAAACTATGATTAGTGTAGCAAAAATTTTTTTTTTATTAACCATTTTTACTATGGTTTTAATATGGTTTGTGTAGTTTTATTATTGTTTGTTTGTGATTTGGTTGTTTTTTCCAATGATCGACATGCCTTGAGTGCAACAAATATGGTAAACGTGAAAAAAGCTCAAAAGTTAAATACATGATGTGTAAAAACCAATGTGGTTTATTCTAGCACATGATTTCTAGCTGTGTTTGTCATGCACTCCACATATGTGCGTTGATCTTAAAGTGAAGTCAATATGTAGGTTTTTTTTTTCTTTTTTTAAACACTATTAAATGTTAGGTTGACTGCAATTTTAAGACTCTGAGAGGCTCTTTCTGTATTCTCCTTCTCATCTTGTCTTTTATATCCCTCTCCAAAAAACATTTTAGCTTGCATTTTAAATAAAGTCATTAATTACAGTAATTTGGTTAATTCACCCATAGATATACCATAGGTATAAAGGATATTTTTCAATTATCGACACACATACATAGAGCGCATCAAATATGGTAAACACTGAATAATCTCACATTTCAAATGTGTGATGTGCAAAAACCAATGCAGTTCTAACTTGTGACGAATGCACATTTAAGCATCTGTGTTTATAATTTTGTGAATTGATCATAAAAAGATAAGAGATGAAGATAGTCAGCTATCACAAAAAATATGTAGCTTTCAGATTTTACAGTATTAAATAAGGTTGAGTGCAAGTCTCTAAGCAGTTTTATGGTGTTTCTTTTTTGTGCTCCACAAAAGAAAGTCCTACAGGTTTGGGACAACATGAGGGAGAGTAAATGACAGATGTTTCATTTTTGGATAAACTATTTCTTTAGGAGTGCCATCATGTTGAGAAACCTAAATTAGTTTCATGTTAGTGGAAGAACAAAAGCAATGACAGCCTGTTTTCTTGGCTGGGCTTTGAGTGATGGGCTTGCTGAAGTGACTTGTGTGCTGTACTTCTCTAGAAACACACGCTTGTTTTACATGTCTGCTGTTGTTTGTTTTGGCTGACTTACAGGGTTGTGAGGTGCGCCAGCTCTTTTCTTTTGTTACTGTTTCAGATAGATAGGTGTAAGTACTTAAACAATGTGGTATAAACAACGTAAAACAAAGTCTAAAGACATCCAGACTTTAGTCACATACGCCATGTGTTCACAATCCATCTTGACTGTAAGGTCTGTTAGCATGTAATGTTAGCAAGTTAGTATAACACTAAGAAAAGTCCATACAAATAGGGCCCTACTGAGTTAATAAGGAATTTGCCATAAAGTACTAATCTTATGTTTTACCTGTATGTTAAATTATGCATTGCTTTGTGTTGTGTTTTGTGTTAGGGTTGAAGGAAATGTCTGTAAACTTAAGTGTCGGTCACACTACACTTTTCGTTCCATTGACTTTCATTCATATGCAGGAGAATGCGGGAGACCAGAAATGCAGGCTCACATGAATTTTGCTACGTTCCAAAGTTCAAGTTTGGTGAACTCCAACCTGTGAATTCCAATCACATAAAATCAATTTTTTGCTTTTTTTTTTTTTACATTTTAGATATGTTATATGTTGAATTTTATATTTTTGATACAAAAGACACCATAGAGTGTTATGTCTTTTTATGACTGTTGCAATGTCCATAAAAATTCTAGTGTGAAAAGTCTAGTGTGACTGCTGCTTTAATGGACAATGTCCTGGCAGAAAATTACAATCACATTTCTGTTTTTCTATTGATTTTTTTTCTTATAGTGCACTCTGTTATTCTCTGTTTCTTTATAAGACTAGTCCCAGCTCCAGACGGCATGCCTACAGTCTGTCAGTGTCAATAAATGTTGATTCAAATTCTACAAATCCATTTGATTAGACAGTCCTTTTACTAAAAACCTGAATTAAACTACATAATCAAGAATTGTAAAAAAGAAAGCAATTGGAAAAATAGAGACTTAATAGGACCTAGCTTCTTGCTATTGACCAACCATTAACTACGACTTTTCCCTCAATAAACTCCTAATTTGCTGTTTATTAATAGTTAGTACGGTAGTTGTTAAGTTTAGGTATTGGGTAGGATTAGGGATGTAGAATATGGTCATGCAGAATAGGTGCTTTATAAGTACTAATAAACAGCCAATATGTTGATTATGGGCATGCTAATAAGAAACTAGTTTAAACAGCCTGTATTTTGATTCAGCCAAGTATGGTGACCCATACTCAGAATTCGTGCTCTGCTTTTAACCCATCCGAAGTGCACACACACAGAGCAGTGAACACACACACACACTGTAAACACACCCGGAGCAGTGGGCAGCCATTTTTTTTGCTGCGGCGCCCGGGGAGCAGTTGGGGGTTCGATGCCTTGCTCAAGGACACCTCAGTCATGGTATTGAAGGTGGAGAGAGAACTTTACATGCACTCCCCCCACCCACAATTCCTGCCAGCCCGAGACTCGAACTTACAACCCTTCGATTGGGAGTCAGACTCTCTAACCATTAGGCCACGACTTCCCCACGGCCACGACTTCCCCATTATGGGCATGCTAATAAGAAACTAGAAAGTGTTGGAACTGGAGAGTAAAGTCAGAGAATTAACTCGTTTAGTTTGTGATCCCTTTTACATTCTCAATTGGTGAGTGTGACAAATCTCTGACAAAAGACAGATTTTAGCCAGTAGGTGTGATGTCCCTGACCAAGATCGATTTTGAGTTCCCTAGAAAGACGTTGTCTGAGTGTTGCAAAGCAGACCAGATTTTGTCATTGGTCAAAAGACGTTTTCATTTGTAAATTGCTTTGGATTAACGTATCTGCTTAGTGAATTTAACCATTCCATACACTGATCTGAAGAACCTAAAAATGTAACACCAAGAACATTTTCATCTCTAAAGAACCATTGAGCAACTCAAGATCTCTATACAGCCAAAAGAGTTTCTTGACAAGTCAGTTGTTTGCTGAACTTAAGGTGCTGTAAGGAACCATTCAAGAGCCTTTACTTTTAAGAGCATTTCAGTATTTCACATAGGTCTGTAAAGACCCACATAAACCATCTCATGTTCAGATACAGGGCAGATCTGGCATGTCCCATCTGTGTGGTAACCATGTGCTCATTCCTGAGCTGCACACTGGCGGCAGACAAGGTGCAATTTGTTCCATTTGGACTATAACTGTCAGGAAGAGATATACCCCCACTTAAATAGCAGCCCATAATCTCCTCCACTCCCCATATTATCCTAATTGAACCCATGGGCTGCCAACCCCATCAATAGCTGAGCTCATCTCCAAATTAATAAAACATAGGCCCCCAAAGCATGGCCACATTACAGCTGAAGGCACATGGATAGAGGGGCAGAGAATGGGCATTAATCAGAACACAGAATCTGGGACCATGCAGCAAAAAATTATTTTGGTTTGTAATATATTTAGTTTCTTCCAAAAAAGAAGTCTGTGAGCAGGTTTTGTAGTTGTTTATTAGCAATGCTGGGGTAGCACATTACAAGAAACCTGAGTTATGTAATCAGATTACTTAACTAGTAAATTAATGCATTACTTTTAAATGTACAACAAAATATTTTCAAATAAGTTACTATGTTTTCCCATTTATTTACTGACACCTCTCCTTTCCCCGTGTTGAGAGAAATTGGGAGTGAAGTGCACAGACAGAGGCATTTTCTTAGCCTGAGACTTATTCATTTCACTTTTGGTGAGAAACGACCTTTAAAGTTGCCAAAAATATAACCTTTAGGTTTTTTTGTTAGGCAGCGGCTATTTGCACTAAGTGTAAATATTGATATATGCGATTTACAAGTTAAAACAGCAATAGATGCTATTTACACTAAGTGATAGTTTCTTAGCGATGGATGCTATTATGTACTGTAGCAGGCTACATTATAAAAAAGTACGTAATAATCACTTGAGTGTAAATTATCATTTTTATTAAAATGATTAAATGGATGCTGCCTTATTGGGACAATACCCTATACCCAATACTTTATTTTTAACTTTTTGATTATTTTCTTCATTTTTATTGAAAATAAATGCCTTGCTGATATGAGATGAGATGTGAAAAGGGAGAAGAACCAGTTGAACTCGGATCGATTGCGATGTTTAGCATGAAACCTTCAAATCTGTTATAGTTACAGTTAGTCCGGAAAACGAAGAATCTTTTGACAATCAAAACCCAACAGTATTGACATGTATTGTTCTTTTAAAAAGACTGCTAATAATGCAGCGTGTTAGACACATGTATCATTGCACTCCTCATCTTACAATGTACCATAATAAAAGTGTGCCTGTAATGAAAGCAACTTTAAATGGAGGCAAATGCAGGCAGTGTGAAGCCTTTATTAAAAAACATTTATCATGTAGCGGTAGCAGTCACTGTAGTCAGTATTTTAATAAGTGGCCTGTACTCCAGTGTTTTGCTTCAGTGAGAGACCCACGCTCATGCCGAGAGCAAAACAGATCAGCGCTCACAACACATACAAACACAGCATCTCTTTGTTATTTTTCTCTACGCTACACGACGCTGCTTTCTTTCCTTGCAGCAAATATAAAACAAAACATTTCCAGGGAGCTCGGCGTTTCATTGCTTGTACCCCTCGCAATTCCAACAGGTTTTGTACTCTTGATTTCTCTTGTCTAAAACAGACAAGGTTGCTTGCAGAGGGCCCTTGAGTACTCCTCAAATGCTCTTGCTACTCAACTTCCTGTTTTCAGAATGACACGAACAGCAAAAAGGAAGCTAGCAGCATGTAATGAGAGGAATGCTGTTTAAGATGCTGTTACAGTAGATCCTCAAGGCTAGTCAGAATGACACGAACAGCAAAAAGGAAGCTAGCAGCATGTAATGAGAGGAATGCTGCAAATCGTGTATCGTCAAAATGAATGACAACCCTGCGCTGATCTCATTATAGAGATGACCTACATAAAGTCAAGGCCCAATTCAACTGAAATACTGCAAGAGATGATAAGCTGGGGTCTGAAATAGCAGCAGCTCGGGATGTGAAACCCCTTCGGCTGTTCGTGACAGTGTTGTAGTACTTGAGACCGGACTTGCTTTTCAGTCTTGTGTCAAAGTCCATATTATAATGTACTCAGGAGCATTTGGACTTAGTCTTGAGTTACATGGTAGACTGTAGTTGTGACACTGATGCGAAACCAGGCCTTATTCACATTCAGATTCTCTTTAGGTCTTTCTCTTGTTTCGGACTCTAAACGGATTGAAGCCTCAGTCCACCCAGATAGCATGCAAACACATAAATCTAGGGTTGCCAGTTGTTTCATATAATATAGAATCGTAACTACGGTTCAAATCTGTATATAAGGAAGTTCAAATGGCATGGTCGCATCAACAAATGTGTCTTTATATCAGTTTTGCATTTGTTAACACTATCGATAGAGCATTAACTTTTAGCGACAGTCCCTGGATATTTGAATTCTGAACCGCCGCAATACGTACCAGAAGCAACATAATAAAAACACAGCAGTACGTACCTATTTCAACGTAATAAAAATGTGCCAGGGTTCACGAATTGAACCAGTGTTTTAGAGCCACTCAGTGGACATTTCTCTTTGAAACTGCGGCGAAACGTGCAGTAAGGTACGTAAAACAGTGTTGCACAAAAAGTGCACAGAGGTATGTATTTTTATGAGACCAGGTTGGAATCGTCTCATATGCATCAAAGAAGCGTTTGTTGTGGTTAAAAGTGTGTTTTTTTATGAGTTCATATAGGTATGTTTCTTTATGCATCAAGTGGAATTTGGTCATTTTTTTATAGGTCTTCAATAATGCAACACTGGGTCACAAGGACAATGAGACTCACTTTTGATCTGAATTTTTTTTTTATAATTTCATCAGTGACACTATGATACAGTGCCTTATCTGTTCAGAAATAGGCTTGAAATCTTGAAATAAATACTACTTTCGTGTTTGTAAATGCAAGCGCTTCTAGCTACGCAAGTTTCATTTTCATGCATTGCAGCATATTCATAATTTAACACAAGTATATTTTACATTTTCAGTGTCGTAATCATAAACCAAGCTGGGATACATTTTTCAAGCATCATAAGCCAAAGTCGATCATAGAAAATTTTTATGTTCTATTATGTTTTTATGTTTGTGATTGTTTTTGTTTTTGTATTATTTATTTTATATTTTATTTTCTTTTCTTATAATTTATATCTAGAGAGAGCTATTCATTAGCATTAGTGTGGCTAGCTGAGCCATGCTATACCTTGTTTAGCTAGCTAGCAGAAAAATTACATATTTGGGTTAGTCAGAACTTAAGGATTGTTACCTTGAAATGTGTGTTGCTCTCACAGTATATATGTTGTTATTCAGTCTAACATCAAACTGTCTTCAAACTGTTGTTTTGTTAGTAGTTTGAAGACACTGTAACAGAAGACAATTAGCGCTAATGGCAGCGCTTTTGGCGAGTACTGTGTGTTTCTGTTACATTATAGTTTGTATTCTGACACATTTTAGAACACAATGGTGCATGAAATTAAACTTGTGCTGCTAGATGTATCCACACTCATGTACCTGCATATTTGTTTCAGGCCATACTGTACATACTGTAAACTGCTAGCTACCAGTTTATATGTTGGCCTGTTTTAGCTGTTTTAAAACCCCGATCTTGAGGTCAGACATGACTAGAACAGCAGGCATCTAGTAGACAGTCAGAGACAGTAGTCTGAGTTTGTCTTGGAGTTAATGCTGTATTTACACTTGTTTCTGAGTAATTTGAGTTATGTAAGAAATCACACAGCCTGGCTGGTGTTTGTTGCGACAATAAACATTTGATCTTTCAGTAAAACGCTCTTGCTATCATCTGAAGCAACACATTAAACGTCTGGCCTCGAGCACACTAACTAGAGAATTTACAACCGTCGTATATTAGAGAGCCACAAGACCTTATGAAGTCCTTCAAGCAGCGCTAGTTTTCGCTCTCTGTCATGCTCTGTTCGTTTTCTCCCCTGTTGCTTCGGAGTGCAATAGCTCTCTCTTTATTTCCATTGGCATTTAAAGAGTGAATGTGCTTGTTTAATGCTGGTGTTTTCAATGCACACATGGCGAGCGCTGACCGCACTGCTCAATGGCCACTAAGATAAAGCATTTCTGCCTGTAAACGCATGTCATCGAGGGGGCAGTAATTGATCGGTTGTTCCTTTCTCCTTTGTGTTTGCTCTTTGCTTCAGAACTCCTGAAACTGTGTGATTTCTATTGAGTTTTCTTTTCAAATAGGTCTGAGAACAGCCGTCTACACACACACACACACACACACACACACACACACACACACACACACACACACACACACACACACACACACACACACACAGACACTCTCTCTCTTCTCTTTTGTTTGCTTTGTACCTTTA
The DNA here is from genome assembly GCF_018340385.1 of Cyprinus carpio. Taxonomy (NCBI): domain Eukaryota; kingdom Metazoa; phylum Chordata; class Actinopteri; order Cypriniformes; family Cyprinidae; genus Cyprinus; species Cyprinus carpio. Next base: position 36,884,496 of record NC_056599.1, on the reverse strand, counting down.
CTATTTCAGTATATTATCCCAGAAGAAAATATTGCTTAGATGTTGTATTTTTTTTATATATATATATATATATATCTGTAGACTTACTGGAGGTCGTAGTCCATAAAAGTATGAACTAAAGATAGGATAGTAGCTCAGATTATTTGGTAATTTGATGTTTGAGTTCATACTGAACACACTTTATTTTAGGGTCCATTTGTCACTAATAACTAACTATTAACTATGGCATTTGCCTCAGTAAAGTCCCAGTTACTGCTTATTAATAGTCAGTAATAGTGTTTTTTTTAAAGACAGATTCAAAGTGGCTTATCACATCACTCACAAAACAGATGTTTGCAGATGTACATCTGGCACAGCTGGAGAGCTGAGAGCATCTGTGACCTCCCAGGAGTGTGAAAAGGCAGATATTGCCTCTTCAATATCCCACACCTATGATAAGATATCCTTGCATATTGAACTCTGCCCTCAGTCACAACACATGACCCTATTACATGCTCACTCGCACACTGAAGCCAGAGACAGTGCACAATGTTGTGTTTGACTGCAAAAAGCCAGCATGACCTTCTCCCCTAGCTTGCCCCCACCTGATCTCATTCTTGGTCACAGAGGCAAAAACGCAGTCCAGTTCACTGGTGTTTATATAGAAAGAGCGCAGACATTACAAAGTGATTATTTATTCATCACCCCATCATCACGGTACACAAAACCCCTTCTGACGAACATGTTGAAGAGACAACAAAGACGTGACAAACAGAGAAAATGACCTGAACTTTGTCCTTTTACTGTAGTGAGTGTACTTTAAAACAGACTGTAAGCCCAACAGAATTCAGATAAACTGAGTTGACTCAAGTCACGAGTTAAATCTAATCAAATCTCAAACTAAATGCATTAGTCACTGCAGCATTTGTAGAGTTTTTTGAGTTGAGTCAAATCAAATCAAACTGAATTGAATCAAATTTACATTAGTCACTTTTTTTTAATCCACTCTTATTAACCTGGATCTCTTTCTAATTAATTTCTTCTCCTGTTTCTACTTCCGCTCTAATGATCCACACATCTCCTGAATTATCACATCTGCTCCGGATAATTTAGTCACTAGTCAGGATATGAGGATCATTCAAATTAAAGGGGACGTGGAAGTTAAATAAATACACATTGAAAAAAAAAAAGAACAAAAAAAAAAAACATGTCAGGACTACTTCGCTGCATGTTAGATGCTGGGTGCATGCGGAAAAATGTTTGAGACAGTAGAATCCTAATACTGTATGTGATAGCAAAAGATCATAAAGAAAGGACGAGAGATGATATTCAAACATTTTTCTGTGCGTTGTACTTGCTGTATAAACAGATGTGACTTGGCCCTTGCTCTGAGCTCCTTTTATTGATTTAGAAAGGACTCCAGCTCAGTGTCAGAAGAAAAGATGCACGATTTGTTTCCTTCTCTGTGCATCTAAATCCTCAGTGTGTCTTCAAAGTCTCAGGTAATCATTTTACTTGTGTTTTTCTTTACTCTCAGACTATGACAAAGCTCAGCTCTTGCCACAGCTGACAGGCTATGTGTTTGGTTTTAATTGAGCCCCGTTTTCATCTGCTCAAATGGAAAGCACATGGAAAAAGCCATGCACCTGGATCTGATCAGCTACTGAGTCAAACAGCAACACACACTCAAATTCCCAGAGCCTGAAGACTGAAAAGAGAGATTCCTCAGTCTTTTTAGAGAAGATCTAAACTGAATGCTTTTATTGGTCATTATTTAGTCATTAGGCACAGATGTGTTATGTAGGGAATAAACCTTCATTACCTTTGACATAAGAGACAGTGTCAATCAAAGGTAGTTTTCAGTTTCAACCACCAGAGGGAGATCAGTACACTGTATTTTCATATATTAGACACATATTCTCAGCATTTCAAATGAGATATTTAACTTTTAAAGGTACAGTTCACTCAGAAATGCCAGTTTTGCCATTTGTGCACTCATATGTTGTTCAAGAACCTATGATTTTCTTTCTTGCTGTGGAACAAAAATGATATTTTGAGAATTTTTTTTCCACGGAAGAAATAGAAGTGTACTGTTTTGGAACAACAGGTGAGCAACTTAAGAGAGAATGTTCTTTTTGGGTGAACTATCCCTTTAAAAGACTATAATTATTTCTTATTGTTGTATTAAATACAATTTGCAGTTCTTCACAGAAAAAGCAGTGCTTGAAATGCAATAGAAAAGAAAAGGGTTAACGTTTAGGTTTTAGCTTTGGTTTTGTAAATAAACTGAACTGAACAGGACCTTTGTTATGTTTAAACAAAAACTTAGTTTGGGCTGCTCTGATGCACAAATAAATATAAATGTTTTTTTTTAACATTCTTCCATCTACCTATATTTGATTTTTTTTTCTTTTTTTTTCTTTCATTTCTTAATAAAAAGTGTCTACGAAGGTTGTTGTACAGAGGGGGGGTGTTCTGTTGTTGAAAGAATCTTTTCTTATGAATGTGAATCTGAAGTGTTTTGTGTGGCAGCTGTGGCCGGATCCAGATGTTTAGCAAATGGAATCCCATATATCTTGATGAAGGTGGGGGGAGAAAAATCTAGCGATGCATGAATCAGATGCACACACTGCCACATTTATAGCATTTACATTCAAATTTAGCTTTAAGAAAAAGTAACTATATATATATATATATATATATATATATATATATATATATATATATATATATATATATTCACTCTCATGTCAATTCAAAACTATGGAAGCCCATTTCTGCCATGAAATAAAATAAATAAATAAAGATAATTAAAATATGTATTTCTCTTTATTTGTTGCAAATCTGAGGAAAAGTCAGAATTGCGAGATGTAAACACACATGTGAGTATATATTGCAATTCTGTATTCATATCTTTCATACTGCACATTAAAAAGAATACATTTTCACACAAACAGTCCATATTCCAAGTATTTTGAAAGTGTTTTCTGAAAACAGATCCGCATTTAAAACATTTTTCCTTTGAGAAGCTCCCACTCTGCTGCAGTTCTTGGAAAAGAGCATAATTATCTGGAGAGTGAAATGTAATAATATTTTTTTATTTTTCTTGCTAAAGTGTTAGTATGGACTTATACTCCTCAAAGGTGACCAAGAAAGCATCTGACGTAAATATGGAGAGGATATCATCATAACCTTGAGTGCACTGATGATACTTTTCCTCTTCTCCTTCCAGCTTCACTGTCCACATCTGGTTTGACCATCCACCCCCCAAACGCACCTCATCAATTCTTCGTGTCATCATTACCGCAGTCTCTCTCATTGCCAAAGTAAGCCGTGACACACAGACGTGAAAATGATGAATGGATTTTTCCGGACAGGAAGCGACGGCCGAGGAGACACCCTGCATACTCTCATCTCCACAGCAATTTTTCATTCAGCTTCCCTCTTCCATGTCTCTCCCCAGCCCTGTCACAGCTCTATAGACAGCGTACAGCAAAATCACATCAACATACCACAAAAAGGTCTGTTTTTCCTGTTTTGTTCTTCTTGGTATGGTCTTAATCTCACGCTCGTGTGAGGCTCCTGCCGCCCACCAGCCACGGGCGGCATTCCTCTGCAGGGTGGACTCGATGTTGGTCAACACAAATAATAGTGAGAAAACTCCAAAACCGGCCATCCTCTCATTTCTTCTGTCTATATTTAAACTGTACTTCGATTTGGGTGGAACGGTCAACCAGACTCCTCCACTGTCTGGAGGACATTCACATCTACAGACAGTCCAACTACTCCTGCAGAATGAAAGCAGAGCTTTTGTACCTTTTTAACCAAAATTGAAAATTCTGTCATCGTCTACACACCCTCATGTCATTCCAAAACCCTTAAGAACACAAATTAAGTTATTTTTAATGAAACCTGAGAGGTTTCTGTTCGTCCACTGGACGTCCATGCAACCAACACACATTTAGAAGATCCAAAAAAAGGTCAAATATGAAATAAATAATTAAAAATGTGGACAAACCCAGTGATTGGGTTGTTTTGATCTGGCATTTGGATTTGGGGCTATATAAATAAAGGTTGACTAGGCTAGTAACCAGTCAATAATCTTTTAAAAAAATAAGAAAAAACAAATAAACTGCTTAAGAAAGAGACAAAGCTAAACATTTAATTGAATGACCTAATGGCCTTATTAATTTGAAGTGCTAAAAGCAGAATGAGATGTAATGTTGTATTTTGTAATTGTATACAATTAGGGTCAAGATTTGGATTCTTCCTGTATTCACACATGCTCATATTTCATCACGAGACTATACAGTAGCCCATTTTTGTCAGGAGACTATGAAGCAGTCATTGTTGCGTCCAGCCATGCTAGGTCTTCTGCTCTAACACAATGAAGTCCATTGATGGCTGATTTTTGGATATTTGTGGTTTGTTGGTTGTTGATCTAAACGGGACACAGTTCAAGTCATATTCCACCATTATACTAAGCTACCTAAGAGGAATAGAATGGTATGCTTAGTGTAATATATATCAGACTGTTGTCAGAAATTGTTGTTGTGACTCATAATTGTGGGTAAAAGATTGTTCTGCTTTTCTCGAAATCAACATTACTGAAAAATTAATTTGAATTCTGTAGTGTGGTGTATTTAAATATGCAACAGTGTTAGGACAAAACTGTAGAATGGACTTTATTTTCCATGAACAGTTCGTATAGAGATAATGGGCATTACACACCAGAATGGAGTCTGTATGTGAGTTTTCATGTGTGAAGGACTTCTCTTTGAGTGAAATGCAAATAGAATGATGTTAAAATAATTTTATACTGTTAAATGTGTTTTGTTGTTGTTTTTAGGTTGGTTTGCTAAAGTCTTTGTTTATACTATATGGTAAAGAAAAGGACAATACAATAGAAATGGATAATGCAAGTAACTAACTAACTTCATCTGCACATTCCTTTGTCTAGGACATGGAAGCTGAAGGTCAAGTTATTCATTATTTTCATTAATGTCATTATTTTCTAGTATTGCTGTAACCTTTAAAACATTACGATTGAACACAATTACTGCAGTAGCTATTGTCGGGAAAGGCTGCATCATCTATAGCTGTAACCTAAAATAAAAGATGGATTATTTGGCAATAAAACAATAGTGCAATCAACAGTTTGCAAAAAAAGGATAGTAAATTTAGACATTTGGTAACAACATTGGTATAGGAACCAATTGTCATTATTAACTAGTTGCTTATTAGCATGTCTATTATTAACATATTGGCTGGTTATTAGTACTTATAATGCATATATTCTACATCACCATATTCTACATCCCTAATCCTACCCAATACCTAAACTGAACATCTAACTTACTAACTATTAATAAGCAGCAAGTTAGGAGTTTATTGAGGCAAATTGAGGTAACTGATGGTTTGTTCATAGCGAGAATTGGTCTTTAAAATAAAGTGTGACCAAACATTTATTTTTATTATTATTATTTTGATGAAGGATTATGAAGACAAACATTTTCTTTGTTTTGATTTGAGTTTTGTCTGCACTTATTTCCTATATTATACTATATGAGTTCTCTATATATTGACAAAGAAAATCCAGTTAAATTTAGTTTGGCATCATTTGGTTGATATCATCATATAATAAATAAATAAATAGTGCTGTCAAATGATTAAACACGATTAATCGCATCCATTTCTATATATTTTGAAAGAGAATACATAGATAGATAGATATATATATATATATAAAGATTTAGTATAGATTAAAAAAATATAGATAGATAGATATATATATATATTAATACATAATATATATTTTCATACATTTTATAAATATATACATGCATGTTTGTATTTACATATACATAATAAATATACACAGTACACACTTATATATTATGTAAACCAAAACTTTTATTTTAAACACGATTAATGGTTTGACACCACTAATTAATACATTTCTTTGTTTGTTTGTTTGTTTTTTCCCCCAAATTAATTTCCTTTATGGTAACAGCAATAAAATGATAAAATACATGCTTACTGAATCATTAACTTGAATCTGTAAATTTGCCTGAATCATGATCTGATAAGCTTGAATGAACCAGAATTAAAAATTACATGAGAGAGTTTAGGTCAACACGTTTCACCCCGGCTGCATGTGCATTATGATTAAAAACAACAATTTAGCATTTTGTCACGCTACACTGCTACCACTACAGAAAAAAGTAGCTCATTAGTGGAAAAGCTGTCACACTACTTATAAATGTAGAGAAAGTTTAGAGATGCATTTTTTTAATCTAATGCAGTGACATTCAGACAGTTTCATGTGTGATTTAAGTGTCATTTTCTACTACATTATCACATACAACACACTTACACATGAGTGCAAACACACTGTAGAAGTAAAACTTGGAATTGTTAATGATTTAGGAAATATCAGGCAATTTCCAAATCGTGTTTTTTTCCCCTTTAAGGACGTCATTTAGGGCATTCCAAACAACTGTAAACGTATTGTTTTTTTGTATATTTTGAGGTTGTCATTTAGGGCATTCCAAACTGTAAAAACGTTCTGAATTCAGTATTTCAGGAAGGTCCACCCTTAAAACAAAGAAAAAGATATGTTAGCAAAAGGTACATGGTCACTTAAAAGGAAGTCAGAATCCATCTTTGTAATCGAGCTCGAGAATTTAAAGCGCCAGACGAGCGTGCGCTTAGAAAAAACAGAAGATATGTGACCCTGGGGTGGCAAGTCTTTTGTGATTCTTTGTAAAGCTTTATGGATGTGACACCGGGGGGGTGGGAGAGTGAAGTCCTTGTGATTCATTGTAAAGCTAGATGGTGGGAGAGTTCGAGTTAACATATAAACAGAATAATTCAAGTTGTTTTGTTTTATCTGTGATATTTTACACACATTTTCATCATGCATTCCATATGAAGTTTTAATAAGTTTCATAGGTAAGAAATGTGTTTAACTGCAAACTGTAATTCCATTAGTAATTGCCTCCATAACATAATAGTAACTGTGACTCCATACAGTACTTTTAAAATCAACTTTCCCCAAACACTGATAATAATAATCTGTCTTTATATTATGAACCATGTCCATTTGTGGCGTTAGGATCACCTGCAGCATGAGCCCTCTATAATAGGTAAAAAACTTTTCCTTCACCTTTTTTTTTTAGTTTAGAAACAATACATTATTCTGGTAAGGAAAGCAGCTGTGCTGTATAATTTCACAAAAAGCAAGCATCATACAAAAAAGATTTCAGGCTTGGTCTCAAAACTGGCTTCAAATGGAAAGATAGACTATGGGTCAACGTGCACAACAGGTTCAAATGGAGGTGTAAATGAATATGTGTCACGGCTCACTAGCCATAGTTTTCCCTGCGGAGCACTTTTAGCCTTCCACAGGCAGTCAGGAAGGCACGGAGCAACCTCAGAATCACATATGTGGCTTTCTTACCATTTGTCTCTTTTGTTCAGATTTAGTCAGTGGTGATTTAGGGGAAAATGGGAATGCTGTGATGTTTTAAGAGGGATGATTGTGCGGTCAGAGCAGCAGATGTGGACTTAACGTCTTAGATTAGAAAGTTACTGAAGCTCAGACCTGCTATACTGCTGCTGCTCCCTGCTCAAAATAACTTAGTGGCTGTTCACCAGCATATTGTTTTTTGGTGGCTGGTGCACAGCATGTGTAAGTTTGTAGTGTGCTGGTGTCCCCACCAGGTGCCCTACCACAAAGCCGGTTTAGGTTGCTAGCCACACATCACTCACACATCCCAAATAGCTGTGAGCACCAGGACGTTTTTGACACAGTCACTCCTCCTGTCTCTGATGCTTTAAATAAAAGCATATTGCACACTGAATCAGATTTTCATTATTGTGATTCATTCAAAAGATTTGTTCAATTGAGTGGAGTTCAATTTAAAAAAACAAAACAAAAAAAAAAGTTAACTTTGGTCATTGACAGCATTTCCCTCTTTCATATATATCTAATATAAAATGATATATTTTGTACTTTCATTTTATATGTTGCTGTAATTATATTAAAGTTTTGATTTCATTTTTAAATGAATACGTAAACATGAACAATCCTATTTTTTATTTTTATTTTTTTGTTATGGAACTATAACAATTTGCACTAACATTAAAGCATCAGCTGTATTTTATTTTGTATTTTATATAGCGGTTTTCTTTTTAACAGTCCTCTCAAGCTTCTGTGGCAACAGTGGTGTTTCTTCTTGCTAGGTAAATGTTTTTAAATGCTTCATAATTTTATGATGATTTGACGCCTTAATGTTCTATAGTTGATCTGTGTGTGTATTCATAATGATTTTATCATTGTTCATTGTTTGATTATCTCATCATCTTATAAGTCGGTTGGGTTTACCCTAACAAGAAAGGGAATTGTAATGTCATCCTCTCTTCACATTATGGATATGCGCTGCAAATATCACATTTTCCTGTGCATATTCTTATGAACTATTCAGAAACAGACTCAAATTAGATTATGAGGAACACCAATAAAAACAATAGAGGTAAATGATTTAGGTTTGTACAGGTTTTGTTAGATTAGATAACCCTTACCCTAACCCTAACCCTAACCCTAACCCTAACTGTTCCTCTACACTCAAGTGAAGTAACACAAAGCAGCCCTGTTACTCCTGGTATTAAGTTGAGTTTTCAGCGATCTGATCACAAGTGCTCAGCCAAGAAGCATTACCATTTACACCTGGTCTTAACACACATTTCTTTAAATGTGTCTCCTGTGATGATTTGCGTTCAGATATCTAGACCATAACCTCTTATTTCGTCAAACTCTAAATCACTTTTGGAGGAGTACTGAGCTGTGGCATATGAGTATGACTGAATGAATGAAGCCATTATGCTGCTTACAAGTGAGCAGGAAAGGAAGTGAGTGGCAAAGATACGAATAATAACTGTGCTTTTGATTAGAAAAAAAGATACCAAAACTGCCACTGGTGTGACGTTACTAAATTGCACCATTTACGTACTATTTAGGTATTACTTGTACCTTTAACATGCAAAAATACACCCTTTAGGGATAAATAAGGTACAAAGGTTTACCTTTTGAGAAGGCGTCACCCCAGTGACAGCGTTTGTAATTTTTTTCTGAATTTTTTGGTGAGCTTTAAACATTTTCTCAAACACTCTCACATATTGTTAGGTCAGTAGATGGCAAGCAGGTGAATGAGTTTTCAAAGCGGCCAAAAGACCCCATTTACACCTGTATTTAATTCCGTCCACATGTGATCAGATCAAAAAAATACAATAAATAATAATAATACCAGGTCTAAACATGGCCTTGGCATGCTCGTGTCAAATGCGTCCATACAAGTTCATGGTCAGTGGAATACCAATGAAATGTCAAAATGCAATTTCATAATGCAACAGCAAATACATTCTCAATGTTGAAAAAAAGGGTGCTAACATGCACTTATTAGGGGCAGATAAGGTACAAAGGTGTCCCTTTGAGAGTACTGCCCCAGTGACTAGCTGTTGTGCGTAAAAAAATATATTTTTTGCACTTTTTTCTGAGGGGACGTTTACACGAGAACATTTTCAGCCAAAAATGGGAAACTTTTTATGCATTTTGACTGTTTGTTTTGCTGCTCAAGAGTTTGCTAACGCTTCTTCAGCAAAGTGTGGATTTACTTCACCAATATTACAACAGCGGAGACGCATCATATACATCGTAATCATCACTTCCCTACAGGTACTGTTTACTAACAAGGTGACAGCACCAACTACTGGCCTGGCATACGTAATACAGCACATTTTCGTGGATATGTGTAAACGTGAATCATTTTGAAAAAGTTGTCCTGTATACGAGAAACTTTTTGAAAACACAAGGGAAAAACTTTTCAGTTTTTGACTACATCATTGTTGTGTAAATGTAGCTTGACAGTGTAGTTCAGATACCTGAACAACACATTTGGTTCAGTGGCACCATCATGTTAATCTAACTCGGTTAGCACTGAGGTTTGTAACCACCACAGCAAGAAGAAATATTATGCACAATGGGACTGACCATGATTGCAGCAGTGGTTCTCAAACCTGTCCTCAAGACCCCCAGTTCTGCACATTTTCTCCCTTATTGTACAGACCCAATTCAAGTCTTGTAGTCTAAACCATGGCTGGCATTTTTCATGACCTTCACTTGCAGACTTAACTCTGTCTCGTTTACCTGGATGTACGTCATTGATTGCTTTGCATGAATGCCCACTTCTGGCAGAACCTATTTGAATGGGCTGAACTGGAGCATCCTAAGCCCATGATCAGATATAGAGTTGGTTTATTGTTTATATTTTTCCCCTTACGAATTTGTTTGCTGCAGCATTCTATTTGTATGCTTGGGCTGTTATAAAACGTAATGTAAAAAAACCAACAACAACAACAAAACATTTATATATTATAGAGTTGTTTGGGGTGGGGATGAATTAAAGGCCATCTGCGATGACGTCACAATCGTGTTGCATTGGGGTTTGTGGAGCAGCCTGAAGTTTGCATATGAAGCAGATTTGCTCCCTCGCTGAAAATCGAGGGATCGAGGGTCTGTCCACATAAACTTCCCTCGTCCACTTTACAAAGTGGAAAATACTTCAAAATGGCATCGGGATCTTCCAAGGGGACGTGCTTAGGGAAGTTAGTGAGCGTGTGTGTAAAAGTGGAGTGGAACGCAGCCCAGGATTGCCCATTGCTGCTCCCGAAGGGCCACTTCCCTGCTGAATTTAGCACTAACGCACCTGTATAGCAGTTTTTAGTAGCCTGAAGACCTTAATAAGCTTCTTCAGGTGTGTTTAATTGTGGCTGGAGCAAAACTATCGCTGTGTCCGAAAGCTCTAAAATGCTGCCTTTGGAGGCAGCATTCCATGGCAGGAAGGCATCAAGGCACGTCCAAATCCAAATTCTGCTTTACTTCCTGTCTCCGCAGGTACCTTCTTCTGAGCGAATTTTGAAGGCAGCATGGATGTATCCTTTGCTGTCTTTGATATCCCACAATCCTGTGCATTCCATTCCATGACTGTTGAGCTAAAAAATAAAGATGGCGTCTGAAAGCAGTGTTTGATTGTCAGTTTGTGTGTAAATGTATATTTCTGAATAACTTTTTGCACTTTTGATGTTATTTCTAGTGGGAAATCAGTATAACAGTAATTAAATATTTGTTTAGTTATCACCAAAACTCGTTCTATTTTGCTGAAGATCATTAAACCGTTACGTTGCCTCAGTAGCCTGTCCAAAATCAGTTTCATGAGGTGCCTTCATGCAAAAATGCTGCCTGCAATGTCATTGCCTCATAAGGCAGCGAGGCAGCAAGTCAGCTGCCTAGGCTTTCAGACGCAGCCTGTGCTGACCCTAAAAGATTTTAGAAATCCTATCTGACCTATTCATTTTAGGGTTTGGAGCCTCTAGTAATGAGCTGATTCAGGTGTGTTTGATTAGGGAAGAGTTTGGAAATGTGTAGTCTTGTGGTGCCTCCAGGAAAAGTGCTGGGAAACACTGGTTTAAACTGGTGTTTCTCAATTCCATTTCTCAGGACCCACCTCCCAGAATGTTTTAAATAACTGACATCTAAAGTTGGTTCAGCTCATCAGCTTGATTCAAAATGTATTTAACTCATCAGCTTGTTAGTGTGTTAAATAGAAAGACAAATAAAACATTCTGAGAGGTTGGTGCCAGGGCCTGGAGCTGAGACACACTGGTCTAAACTAATGAGCTGATATGGGTCAGTTTGATGAGACATACAGAAATAAGGCTTCCAATCAGCAGAGTTTAACCCCTATTCTAATCAAAACCATCTAAACAAGCCAATCTAAGTGTCCAGGGTTAAGTTAAAATAATAGGCAGGTGTGTTGGAGCAGGGTTGGAACTGAATTCTGCAGAAAGGTATGCCTCCAGAAGCTGGGTTGGCTACCATGATCCTCTAGGGAAGTGTTTCCCAACCCTATTCCTAGGCCGTGTTCCACTTCGCTTTTAGACACACTCCTGTTAACTTCCCTAAGCATTTCCCCTCTGGGAAATCCCTGCTGCCATTCTGAAGTGTGTTCCACTTTGTGAAGTGGTTGAGGTTGTTTTGTGTTTGGGCGTTTAAATTTTGATTTTGTCAAAGGTTTTGTTTTTACTTAGTGTGTGAGTTTAATTCATATCCATATACCACAATGCAACACAATTGTGACATCAGGGCAGATAGTGTTTAATTTATACCACCCCAAACAACTCTATGATATATTAATTATTTTTAATATACTCCATAGTGGATTCCCAGTTATCAAGGGCTTAGGATGTTCCAATTCAGCCATTGCAAGAGTTTCACCAGTAGTGGGCTCTCATGCAACATAATCAATAACGCACCTCCGATAATATGGAGGGAAGTTAGTGAGGGAAGGTTATAAAAAACAAAGTGGAATGCAGCCCTATAGAGGCAAATGAACAATAAACATTTTGGATGTCTTACTTATCTGATCCCCATTTTTAGGCATTGAGGTCTCTACTAATGAGGTTATGAGTTTTAGAAAATTTGTACTGGTGGTGTGCCTCAAGGAACAGGGTTGGGAACACTGCTTTGTAGGGATCGAAGGATACATATGTTATTGTGCGTGAAGGGGTTTGCCTCATAGGGGCAGATATATGCTGGTCAAATAATGCTCACTTTATGTCAGTAACTCTCATTGTTTTACACTTTTGCTTGTGCATGATGTTTCATCCACACATTTATGTGTCAATATAAGCCCTGAATAGCTGTCATATTGATCAGCACACAACAAATTAAATTACTGAGCGCACCTTTAACACAACATTTCCTTAAATAAAAAATAACATCATACTGTATGCTCACATATACTCATAATGTTTCAAACCTGTATGAACCCCCTTTTTTTTTTTACAGAAAAAGTCATGCAAGTTTGGTAGTCATACATTACGGTGAGTAAATTAATTTTCATTTTTGGGTAAACTATCCTTATATGATTACAAACGCTTAACTGGATGCATGAAAGTCCTAAGTTGAATTTATGAAGTGTGCAATACTAATTAATACATAAACAAATTTCCACACAGACAACATATGACTTTGGTTTGTTATAATCTTGGATATTTGTATACATATGAGAATGTATTTAAAAATCCTGCTGAAATCTGTTGCTTTTGATTGTTCTATATAATTTCAGATGGATTATGCTTCATCATTTTGTGTCATCAATTTCCAAATTTTCCAGGTTTTGTCTAAATCCTGTAAACACTTAAAATCTAACTTTTTTTTTTTTTTTTTTAATAAAAGTACAGTCTGACATTTATTTATTTCCAAACAAAAAGCAAGCACATCAGTGGAATACATAAAACAATTAAAATACAGAACATAAGAGATACTCAAATGGCAGGAAAGGGGTTAACTGAGACAGCTGACGTCAGTATTTGGGGGATGGTAAATTTAAAGTTACAGAGAGATTATTAGTATCATCCATCTAGGATTTATTAATAAAATATTAAACAAAGTACCCAGATGATCAGCACTGGTAAAACTGATCTGTCATATGCAATCACATGATCATATATGACAGATCAATTTTATATCACTTAGGCTACAATTGTTTATTAAAATCAAGTAGAACACTGGTCTGTAAATAGGCTTACCCAGAAATTACTTGCCGGGTGGTCTGTCGATGTTTATATCCATGTTTAGCATCTAGCTAAAAGTGTCAGGTTATCTCAAAGAACATCTAGCATTCACATTAAGACAAGAATTAATGAGTACAAAAAATAATCAAATGTAATGTAATGGTGGTTACATGTACTGAGTATAGAGAACAAATGTTTTTTTTCTAAATGCATTTGCACTAAATGCATTTTAATTCAGACCTAACATATAGAAATTCTCATTTGGGTGTAAAAATTCCTTTGAAGTGGCATCACCAGCAAATTCTTTTTTTTTTTTTTTGAAGAAGAAACAGATGGCTGTATCAAAAGTTACAATGAATTGCAGTAAAAACACACACACACACACACACACACACATACACACACACATCTGTAAAGACAAAGAAGTTAAAATACAAACAATTTCTTTTTTTTTTTTTTATTAAAAAATATTTGCATTTGTTTTGCATGACAAACAATGTCCAGGCTCCATCTGTAAGGTGGACCTACTGCATGATGTAGCATTATTTTTGGAAAAATACGTAATTTTTAAAAGGTATTTGGTATATAAATTTAAAAATTGAGAAATTTTTAAAAGGTATTTGGTATATAAGTTTTATTGTGTTTTCCACCCTTTACAAACAAAAAAGAAAGTCCATTTGAACCCTTTTGCATCTCCTCAGAGAAACAGTTCTTGCTTCCTTTGAGCTAGAGAGATAAAGCTGGACTGTCAATCAGAGACCAGTCATTCAGTCCTCTTGATATGTTCTTCTTTCTATAGGGAAACCTCATTCTGTATCTACATAGATACAATTCTGCGCATATAATTCATCCTGACACATGGTCACAATGATGCGGAGAAAAAATACAATGCATTAAATGTTTCTCAATACACATTCCAGAATATAAACGTCACAACACCACTCTACAGGGTCAGTGTGTGTGTGTGTGTGTGTGTGTGTGTGTGTATATATATATATATATATATTCGAATTTTGCCCAAAGAGCTGTGCATGAGACCTGGAAATCTCAAACATTACGAGGGCGAAATTAGAATGTGTGATTTCAGTACATTATATTAGGCTATATATAAAAGCACATTTCCTCTTTGAACAGCACATACCTATCAGCGAAACAGATTGAAGAAAGCAATGTTAACACAGTCTGATACATTTTTTTTCTTTCTTTTTTTTTTTTTTAAATAAATCTTTTATATATTGTCATAAAATATCAAGCGTAGCGTTTTCGTGCATCCTTGTTTCAGTTCTATCGGGCATTATTCTTGATTTATCTGTCGCTCAGAATAAATGAGTTCGAGTAAAGCCGATCCAAACACTTCTTTTTCTCGTTTTTCTTCATTCTTACCGATGTGTCCAGAAATCTGTATCATGTCTCTCCGTTCCAGGTCTGAAAGTATCGCACAGCGAATGTTTAATCCAACATATCGACCATTTCTTTCTGTACTTCTCGTGTTCTCCGAGTATAGCTCCAGGGCCATAGAGGGTCCGCCTTTTGGAGCGCCTTGAAACGGTTCCTTCTTATCTGTTTTCATCATCTAACCTGGGACGCCTTGAAACCGCAGATCCAGTTATTTCTTTCTTTTTTTCCAGATAGCCCAATGCGGACTGGCGAGCAGCCAATCAGAGTCTTGTTTACACTCCGTGAGTGACAATACACTGGCAACGTGCCAACCAATCAAATCCTCCTCCAAATGGAGCCTTTTTTTTTTTTATTAGCGTTAAATAAACTAATGCAGTCATTATATACTTGAGGTATATATGGACCTGTCGCAGCCTAACTTGATTTTAAAGGCTCTATAGCGTTAACACTAAATAGTGCTTGTTTTAATTTGTCACAAGTATTGATTGATGCTATTTTTAATGAAAATACACATTATACATACCTGCTGGATGTTATTAAAGACAGCGGGTAGATAGTAATCTTCACCAGGTTGAAATCCCGTGCTCGTTTGCAAAGGACTGTTTAAGGTTTTAACACATTGTAACCTGTCTTTAGTATTTTGCTTGAATTTGCCGCTCGCCTCATTGCTCTCGCTCTCCACGGCGGATTCCTATTGGTCACAGATTTCGACTAATCAGAGCGCGGAGTGTCCCCAGGCGAGAGACGCCAGCTCATTATCATTCGTGAATCTGGCCAATCAGCGCGTGTGTTTACTCTCGCGCAGTTGAGAGGCACGATCGGCCCCGGACAAGAGGATCGCCGCTCCGAGACTAGATTCGCGATTTCAGTGGCCTAGAGAAGCCCGAGACCGGCGAGCGACAATTGCTGCAATCGTATGAGGGGAATTAGGACTGAACCACTGAAATATGCTTTATAGAACAAGCGACATCATTGCTCTGAATACTTTTCTCGATTTATAATTAAAATTATTTATTGTTATGCAAGGATATAACATACCAGTAAGTAATTCATTTATTTTTTTATGTCATGGTAGTGTCGCCTAACGTCGAATAAAATCAAAAAGCCTTCAAAGAAATAAAGAAAATAATGTTAACTAAACAACGCAAACAATTATGGTGCAACTGAAATGGAAAGCCTATAAATATAAAATAATGAATAAATATATGCACTTAATCACCGAGGTAGCTATACAGTCCGCATCTATTCGCTTCATTTTAAGATTCTTATTTATTATAATATATATATATATATATAAGGCATTTGTTTAATAAGTAATTTTGCGAAATTATTCTTTCTCAGTTGTACGGCCCTGTTCAGTTCACTACTCAAATTACCAGTGATATTTTCATGAATATACTGTAATCACGTACGTTTAAAATTCCGTCTGTTTTAATATTGTAGTATATGCGCATTTCTGCTCACTATTTATTATATTTATTTTTTTATTGTTAAATTTAAAATATTTTCTCTAAAGATATTACATCGCAGTCCCTGATTTGAAACATGACAAGGAAAAAAAATAAAAGTGAAACGTGCATCATCCAAATTTCCAGTTGTCCTTTATTATCATATTCAGATGGGTGTTTTTCTTCGCTGATCAATACTTGTTTGTAATGATCAATTCGGATTTATTTCGGATCGGCATGAGGGAGGCTCGTTTCAATGCTTGTGTCCGGGCAGCGGCGTTCTCCCTGTCGAATAACATTACCGACAGACAAGCTATAAAAATAATGTGACTGTCTTTGTGAGTTTCTGTCTCCGATGAACACAAGATCCCCAGCTGACTTGTGCTTTTTGCTCACTTTGATATACAAAGACACATTTTCTAGCATTTTACTACGTGCATTGTCATGCGCGAGACAAAAGCAACTGCTATTTGCATCGGGATTATGCAAATATTTAACAACATTCACGATTCGAATGCCGATACAATGCATTTAAGTATTTAGTTGCATGCAAAAGCTGAGATTAAAACAAAGCATGCAGTGTGTGACTGAATGTTGTGTGCTCGAAATGGACGGCTGTTGTGGAGTGTTGGATCTGCACGGTAATGGCTGACGGAGAGCAGCAGTCCTCACACGGAGACAAAAGCTACTTGCTGTTAAGGCCACCTTGGTTTGTATGCATGGCCTGTTACAGCGGAAAACACTGAATTTATTGCAGTTGTATATTTTCTGAAAATGCATTAATTGATAGTAGTCCGCGTAAATCAATTAAGGAACCCACAGATATAATTCATTTATTGTGTGACACTCTGCATTTTCTTCAATTCTAGTCTTCCAGAAAGAGAGAGCACAAAAGGCTTGTTGAAGCGAACAGATAAAACAAATAAATATTAGTACAATATAAGCTGGAATTCGACACAAGATATAGATATTGTGTGCAAGGTTCTGTGAGATTGAATTTCTCCACATAGGCTAAAAGCTAAAACAGGTCAACCAGATGAAAGGAAATTGCAGTTGTTTACATGCGCACGCACACACACACTCGGTGTATTCTGATAAAAACCTAAAAGGTCTCGTACAAAATTGGTTTCGGTTAGCAAATGGTAGTTACTGGTTATATGCTGTTGCCTTTTTGGTTTAATCATAGTGAGTTGGTGTGTATACTGCTTTTTATTAAAAGTAAATTGATGCCATGTTTATTCAAAGTGAGTGTATCTTCTATATGTAAAACAAAAATGTTGGCATTATATGATATAAAATAATGTATATAAAATACAACAATTAATTGTTATATTATTTAATTAATATTGATCTGATCAATGTTTTATTTTTCTTTCACACCATGCACACATCTAAAAACACTGTATAATTTATTTGATCAGATTTCATTAATGTGTAAATGGTTTGTTTAAATCTTCTAAACAGACGGGGCTGAAGTCAAGATATTCATTATTTTGGAAAAACTGTCACTTGTTGTCAAGCTCATTGTTTTCATATCTTTGTTTGCTATTATATGTGTGCATGCTTGCATTTATAAAACATGAAGACAATATTTCAATTTAAAACAATTTTTCTCCGTTCTAGAAAAGGTGTGCATTATTATCACTTATCCATAAACCAAGGATCGGTTTCTATTAGGCCTATTCAATCACTGCCATCTATGACCTTTTCACATCATTTCAATGGACGCTTAAAAAACTAATGCAGTTCTTCTCTAAATGAATGTGAATCAAAATTAGGTCTCAATTTATATCGCAGGTTTCTTTTATGTAGAATACTGAGAGCATGAAGCAGATGCCTGTCAGCTGTGGTGGTGTGCCATACCGAGATTATAACGTCTCTTCTTTCTTTCTTTGTAGAAAAGATGATTGAGGACTTCAACCTGAGCAGGGGAGGCGAGCTTTCCACTAAAGCAAACGCAGACGGATTACAGTACATAGGTTTCATCTGATTTCCGCGTGATTTTGGATTATATCGGCTGTTTTCTTTGGAATGGAGGGTCGTGATTTCTCCGCTCCAGCACATCTCCTTTCAGAGCGGGCCACTCTAGTGCATCGCGCCGCCTCTCGCATCTCCTCCTCCGGCCACGGCTCTGTGCAACATGCGCCTCATTTTCCAGCCGGGAAATATTATCCATCTCACTTACCGATGGCGGCGCATTCAGGTTTGTTGCGTTTTCTTTGATTCGCTGGCATTTCTGTGGAAGCTCAACATAGACTTTACACACTATTTCAAAGAATAGCGACCGTTCATGTTTAGAATAGGCCTGCATTTGATTATTGCTTGTTTAGGCTGTTTAGGATTTCTTATGATATACACAGCTCTGAAAACCTATAATATAACGTCAAAGACATTTGAATCCACATAGCAATTCAAGAACCATATAGCCTACTCTAAAATCTGGCTAAAGAAGGTTTCATTTATTTTGTATTATTATTTTGCTTTAGGTGCTACAAAGAACCAACGTAGATGGATAGACAAGCTTATATTAGGCTACCTTTTTTGTTTGTTATGCTCATATTCTTGCTACTTAAGACTTTAAATCCTTGTGTCTACATGAACTGAATTGTGGAGGTGTAAATGTGATTTTGATAAATATGAGATGAGCGCATCTCGGTTTAATATGAATTGTGACAGGCAACGGTTATGAGGATATTGGGCATATAACAGCTAATGTTTTCTGTAAGGTAGTGCATAAATTGCCCCTCAAATTACGATTTAAGAACAGATTAAAACAATGAACGTTTTGAATACCAGAACGTAGGCAACGTGATATCTTTTAATTATTTTATGTATATTATTTAGCTATTTGTTTTATTTTGCATTTGTAGTTATTTAATATTTGAGTATTGCCGATTAAATATTTTAATGTTTAAAGTTAATAGCCTAAATTCGAGCTTTCCGTTTTATTTTACATTATTGCAGTGTTACTGAATGAGTAATTAGGTTTAGTCAGATGTAATTTCCTTAATATTTTGCACCATTGTTCATCATTAAGGCAATACTTAGGTAATTCACCACCCATAGACAATAATAAATCTAAATCAGTTAAATGAAGACTATGCTTGTTTTGCACTAAGGCCTTAATGTTCCAAGTCACACAAATATTGCCATTCAGTGTCTCACATTTAGATGGTTTTGGGAACAAACAGATTTATAAAACCTATCAAAGATTATGATTTTAGAGTTATTTAGAATAATTACTGGGTTTATAAATTATTATAACCCAAATTAGACTGCTAAAATGTATTAAAAAGAAACCTGTCTTGTTACTTCTGAATCAGATATATGAAAAATATCTACAACGAGACATTTTTCCAGCAGTTTCCATATACTCATGTACGCTTATATTTATAGTGGTAGATGTGTCCATTTGGTCTTGGGCAATGAGTATTTAGGCTAATGTTAGCTAAAGGGTGCAGGTGTGCTGTTAACAGGATATGACAGTGTCTTTTGGTCGTACACTCACAGCTTGCGCCACCATGCAGCCGTGCCCTTAACTGTCATCACTGCTCAATGATTGAGACAGGTGAGGTATTGTAGCTAGAGATAAAATTTGCAGAGCTCAGAGTTTTATAGCTTCGTCTGGAATATTACCGTCTCAACCATGTCTCCTGCATGATTCATGTGGTGACATTCAACCTGTGCGTTATTACCACACCACCACTGCTACACCTTCATTTTGGACCAGGACTCATTCTAGACTGATATATTGGTCAGAATTATATTTGAGATTTGAAAAAAAAAAAATAAACAATTATCATTGACTGACAACTGTGCTATTTTACACTGTTTATATATATATATATATATGACATCAGCCATTAAAGGTGAAATGTATAATTTCTGTTTCCTAAACATTCCTCCTGTCTTCCATTTGGCGGACAAACAGATACCAAATGAGCTGTTTAGGATGCTCAAACAATGTAATGCTTTGATAGCACCACAGTGTCAATCAACCTATTCTGCAATAAAATATTAATTAACAACAACAACAACAACAACACATTTAAATACCTAAATAAAAAAAATAAATAAATGAAAATAAACATCACATAAAAAATAAAAATAAAATAAAATAAAAAATTAAATTATTTTTTTAATACTAATTTATTTTTAAATTAATGTATATGTATGTTTATTTAATTAAGGCTAAGCTAAGAAAACCATCCAAACCAAGCTGGACAGTCGCCAAACCAGTTTTTCTCTCATTAAGCGAACGGACCGGTCAATAGCGTCCCACAGGCGTAAATGGGGTGTAGCTGCGTTTGTGGATTTGCTCTATCCCTCCAGGGACTGCCTCCCTCACGGCCTCACATGAATTCTTTACAAAGAACATGAATATTTCAGGGAATTGATGTACAAATGCATTCAGATGCAGGTTGGGATCCAGGCTCAGTGAAAGACCTTCTGTGGTGTCTTTCAGTGGCTTTATTATTCAGCTGCTATTGGACTCGGAGGCTTGTAGAGACAGAGGCTGCTGTCGCAACGCTCTCTTGGCTTTGAAACAGCGGTGTTCCTCAAAGACTTATGAAATGTGGGCTCGGTTCGGCGAAAGCTTTCAATTTCACTTCTCCTCTCTCGGTTATTTCGGTTGTTCCTTTTGGTATGATGCTTATGCTGGGATTGAAGTTGCCCTTTTGTGCTAATCTCTGGGAAATTTTTGTGGCATAGCACCTTACCTGCTTCAGGAGAAGGTATCAAATGAATCTCAATTGAGCGTTGAAAACGAGACTTTGTCATGGTTTCTTCTTTAGAATCCCATTCATTGGAACTGAGGGGTTCCTGATTAACATTGAGATTTGGACTGTCATAGACCTTCATTAAAGGAAAGGCCATATCTAGAGATCAGAATATCATATAGAAGAACAATTTTGGGTCGGTTCCCCAAAGAACTTCCAGTGAACAGTTTTTAAAAGAACTATTCTTAGTGTGAAAAACATTCATCTTATTCCACTATAAAGAACTGTTATGTGCAATGGAACCATTCCATGGATGTTAAATGCTCTTCACTGAACCTTCAATGCCAATGTTTAAGAGTGTGAACTCTTTTGACTTGAGCCAATAAGTAAACACCATAGCGAGATTAAATCAGTTAAAGTTGCTTTTTAACTTTACCAACAATCCAAGCAACCACAATCACACACAACACCTTAGCATCAACACCACTCACATTGTTTTAAAGGAAATCTAAAAAAATCTAGCTAGGCCTATTTCTACTCTTTATGTGCCTTAATTTGAACTGTTTAAATACCATCATTACTGGTTTGTGAAAATGTTTCACGGATCCTTTCTAGAAATGTCCAAACTTTATAGCATTCTCATGTGTAAGCATTGATATTGAGGCTTGATGTTGCATAAAACATTTGGTCTCTATTTCCTCCAAACCCTTGATTCTCCTGTTCTTCTTACCATGGCTTGTCTTGGCTTCCTTCCTGCCACCCCCCACACCACAAACACACACACACACACACACACACACACACACACACACACACACACACACACACACACACACACACACACACACACACACACACACACACACACACACAGCCCAGGACCATTGTTTCCGATCACAGCTTTGTGTGTGTCTTACAGCATGTTGCTCAAAGATAAAAACACACCCTCCCTCTTCTTTTATTGTCTTGGAGGGGCAGAATGTCCCTGTCTGTCCCCTCATTCTTATATCCTGCCTGGATATCCCAGCAACACTGCTCTGTTTACAGGTTAACCCTGCTGACTGCCGGTTACCCTTGTGTCTTACTTTCCAGAGGGGAATAAATAACTGTACTGAGCGATTTTATTAAAGGGCTCATTGCGTGAACGTCTCAGATGAGGGAGTAAGGGGATGTAAAGGCAGGCACAGGTGTTTAGTGGTGTTACGAAAGCGTCCCTGGTGTTTACGGCAGACCTGATGAAGGGGTTTGTGGGGAGATATGAGGTTGGCAAGCCATAAAGATTCTCTCACTTCCAAAATGAGATTATAGTTTTAGGGCCCACATCAAGAGCTCCACTGATATTGTTAGAAACCATTTCTATTATTATCCTGCTTGCTTTAAAAATAACATGAAATCAAAATGCACCCTTTTATGTAATGTACTTACCTGCTCGCTGTGTGAACAGTTAATCAGTGCACATTAATAAAAAAGGATGTCTTTGTATTAATCTTTCATCAGAATATATAATGACTTGCCCCAACTTTAGAATAACCCTCCTCTTCAACCAGAGTGCTTTGATTCTGCGATGTTTTCACAAAGCTTTCACAATCCAGTCAGTTCTTGTTGTTTTAAGGCTACGTTTACACGACAACGATGTAGTGAAAAACAGAAAAGTTTTTCCTTTGCGTTTTTAAAAAGTTTCACGTATACACAAAAACGTTTTCAAATTGATTTGCGTTTACACCTATCTGCAAAAACAGCCAAAAACGCTGTATTATGTATGCCAGGCCAGTAGTTGGTGCTGTCACGATTATATGTTGTATATGAAGTGTCTCCGCTGTTGGTTGTAATATTGGTGAAGTAAATCCACACTTTGCTGAAGAAGCGTTAGCAAACTCTTGAGCAGCAACAACAGTACCATGTACTCAACCATTGTTGAGTATGTTTGTTCACGCTTGCCTTTAAAATCGTCACGTACTGCGCATACATACCTCTACATACCTAACACGTACAAACGCACGCACATGACATCACCGTTTTTAAAGATTCCCCTATTGGGTGTTTACACAGAAACGACAACAGTGGCATTTTCAAAACCTTGAAACCTGTTTTTAAAAATAACAAAATGCAGTTGTTGTGTAAACGAACAGGCAAAACGCATAAACAGGCAAAAAGTTTCCCGTTTTTGGCTGAAAACGTTGTTGTGTAAATGGCCCCTAAGTGTTTTGATGTTTCGTTTTGTGTGTGGCTGGTGTGTGTTTGTGTGTATTTGTTGAGGATATGACTAGACATAGAGATTCTCATGGCTGGCTTTTCTATAGAAAACCCAACCTGGGGGTGCGTTTCCCAAAAGCAACTATGGTCACAAGTTCCGTTGTTACCAACAGAGTTCAGTGGAACTTACGATTATTTTGTGGAACACACCCCTGGCTGAAACCAGCACCTGGCCTGTTCACACCAAGGACAATAACTATAACAATAAAGTTTTAATAATCATTCCAATTCAATGAAAATACACCACAACGATAGCAATAACCACACAGAGGTACAACATCATTGGAAGCAGTTTCAGATTTTTTTTTGTCCAGTTGTTAAATGATAAAAAAAATTGACAATCGGCCAATCCGAATCCACGAGACTTTAAAGAGCTTGAGTATGTAAAATAGCAGATGACAAAACTGCAGTGCACGCTTATAATAAAGAGAATGTTATCATGCATTGGCATGGATGCTTATATAGTTATTTTTGTGTATCATTTTGTGCTTAATTTACATTTATTTGCTTTGCTGGGGCAGAATCCTCTGTAGGGTTGTCTGTTTGGTCAGTGTGTTTGAGTGTGTATGTGTGTACAGTTAGCAATAGAATTAGTTTGGTGATAGAACTGTGCCTAGAAGTTAGCTAATTTGGACAAAGCTTCACTCTGGGACATCCAAGAACCTTTAAGAGGGTAAAAACAATTCGTAAAAGAAATAAATAGCCCAATGTCTTTTGATGCAAAACATTTTTTAGGGGAATCTGGATCAGGATAATCTGGATTAGGGTTAGTCTATAGTAGTGACAGCTGGCTTCAGAGGAAACAATAGCTGTCTAGGTCCTCATTTCCATAGCTGTGTAAAAGTGTGTGTGTGTTTTACTTAGTTATTAGTACTTTCCTTAGTTATCTAATTTGACAAAAAAAAAAAAAAAAAAAAAAACCTTTAAGGACATTTTGGGACATTGTCATATAGATAAATAAATAAATGAATGGATGAATGAATGAATGAATGAATGGATGCTTAAATTCAGTTTAAAACAAACAACAACAACAAAAAGTATAATAGAGAAATTTTACACTGTATTGCATTGTGTTTTATAGTTAACCGAAATGTCCATAAAATGAATGGATATTGTCCTGGTAATGAGCTGGCAGTTATTTTACAGATTTCTTTCAGTAACTCTTTAGTATTGGGACCAAATCTCACTATTAAGAAGTTGCTTAATAGCATACCTTTTATTAACATATTGGTTGTTTATTAGTCATTTTAAGGCGTATGACCATATTCTACATATTTCTATTCCTACCCAATACCTAGACTTAACAACTACTTTACTAACTATTAATAAACAGCAAATTAGGAGTTAATTGAGGCTAAATGAATAGTTAATAGTTTGCTAATGGCGAGAATTGGACTTTATAATAACATGTGCCCTTTATTTCTTACAGTGTAGTTTTTTTTTTTTTGTTTTGTTTAGAGGGTTAGTTTATAGTAATTATAACTGGCTTTATATGAGAACAATGGAAGTCTATGTAATGTTCATATTTAGTTTGATAAGCGTGTGTATTCAGCGTGGCACTGTGCCACACAGCCGTGGCGTCCCCTTGCGCCGGAGGTCAGGCGGGCACTGCAACCCTACACAGAAAAGACAAGCTGGGCGGGCAATCCTTCCTGTATCACATAACCCGTATCACATTTTCAAACCCTGCCGCGTGTTTTACACTTCAGCAGAGGAAGCTCACACTTCCCTTAAACTACAGCAGCTTTCGAAGGATAAACCCTTAAACAAGACAAGCAAAAGAGATGTTTAGAGGACCTGCAGGTGAAGGGAACCATCTCTCTCCCTCTGTCTGTCTCCCTCTCATCAGGCGGCCAGGGGCCAACCGCCGCGTCTGGTTGTGCTGCATGTGACAGCTGTTAGACATTATTAACGGCTCAAGCAGATAATCCAGATTACTTGTTTTTAAATTCTGTTTTTTTTTTTTTTTTTTTTTTTTTTTTTTTTTTTGTAATCTTTCAGAGAAAAGAGCAGAGAAAAGCATGTTGTGTTTTGGATGGAGGTGGATTGTGGGTCTGGATGTTGAGGGGTGTTTACTGACTTCAATCATGGGTCTGCCACATGAGCTATCATATTGGTAACCATAATGTCCCATTAATTAACAATAGTTAATGCACTGACTAACAATGACTAAGACATTTCTCACAATATTTATTAATCTTTGTTAATGTTAATAATAAAAATGCAACTGTTTATTGTTAGCTCAAGATCCGTTACATACTATTAACTTTTGATTTTAAAATTGACTAAGATTAATATATCCTTTAAAAGTATTGTTCATTATTTGTCATATAAACTAATGTAGTTAATTAATGTTAACAAATATAACCTTATTGTCAAGTGCTACCATTATGGTAGTTATGGTATTTTTAAACAGAAACAGTTAACTATTAATTTTATAACTTACACAAAAGAAAACTAACAATTCTGCTATTTGCTCAAACAGTCATGATTATCCTCTGATAAAAAAATAAAATAAAATAAAAAATAAATAAGAAAAAAAAGAATGGATAGATGAATGAATGAATGAATAAATAAATAATCAATCAAACTCAACCCTTAGTTTGTACAAGCAAACAAAAATATCTTGACAGTTGTATGTAATACAAGCTATATTGTCACATTGAATTTTGTGTTTTTATTTGTAAAGTAATATTACTATTATTAATATTATACTAAGTATTGTACTAGTATACTATTATTTTTTAGGATGTTACTGTGCATATTTTTTTTCATTATCTTTCATTAAAGTGAAATGACTTGACTTCTGCTGACATTACCAATGCCACATGGACAAAACAAAACAAAACAACAAACAAAACAAAACAAAACAAAACAAAACAAACAAAACAAAAAACAACGAAAAACAAAACAAAAACAAACAAACAAAAAAGTTAAATCATAGCTCGACATCCTTAACATCCAATCAAATTCCAATTCCATTATTACTCATTAAATATTCGGTTTTACTTGGAAATACGGGGCACATTAAGAAAATTTGTATAGTAAATAATTATTTTGTCTTTAATAATTCTTACACTCCCTAATTCTTCATACACTCTTAAAAATGTTTTTGCTTACAGCTAATAAGAGGCAAGACACAAGACACTATATTGCTTTGTTTGTTTCAAGTCAAACCTGTTCCTTACTATCAGTTCACACTCATGAATGAGAATTTGTCTCTAATTGGTTGTGTAAGTCATCAGAGTGACAGACTTCACTGATACACTGTACTGAGGAAGAGTTGTGCCATTAAATATACATGCTGCATTCTTTTCAAGGATGCGTCGGCCCTTTTGTGCAAAAACAAAGATTAGCATCAGAAATTCCAATTTAATCAGTCTCGAGGGAGGCTGAGCGCAGCTGCCTGTGTCTCAAATGCTCAGTGACTTGTTGCATTTGGAGTGAGCGTATAGAATGAATTGTCACTGTGCTGCGTATAGAATACATTGTCATTGAAAAATGTTTTTGCATTTTTTTCCTTAAAGATAAGATTCTGATTTTTTTACTAAATGGAAAATAATTTAGATACAATTGCTATATAATGCATTACTGTGCATTTTATAAGATGTTGTAAATCATCTGTATCCATCTTTGTATGCAGAAAATTTGCATACTGTTCATGGTATACAAACTGTATACTACAGAAATAGTAACAGTAGTATGGTAACATGCATAGCCTTTGTCCTCAGTCTGCCCTAGTGCACACTTTGACCACTAGAGTACACTGCCTCCTCTTTCTCTCTGTCTCTCTCTCTCTTTCTCTTTCTCTCTCTCTCTCTGATCCATAAGTTTTTTTTTCTGTCAGATGGGAGGTTAAAATGACTGCACAGTTTCATTCTGTTTTCAAAGAAAAAATGTTCGCAAATCTGAAATAAAGCCTTAATATATATGTTTGTATTAACTTCCAATATTATTGCAATATTATTTATTTATAACCAACTACTGGAGCAAAGATGAGCATCACTATTTCTGTTCATAGTGATGATTTGTAATAAAAACTCCAAACAGTAAGCATTAAGTTTAGGGCTTTACTGGTTTTACAGTGTTTGTGCTCCAGATGTGAATGATGCCTCAAATCATGCGGCCCATTGAGGAGAAGCGTTCTGTTACTTTTGTAACCATTTGGGTTTACCCGGCTGATGATAAAAGGTGGCAATGAACCTGGCAAGAAATCTTCTAGACTTTCATGGAAGGATCCATATCTACAGACAAGAATATGACAGACACTTAAAGCCTCTTTTGACACGGGCCAGTAAACGACCAGTGAAAAACCACCCACCCGCAGATCATTTCAAAGCAGCTTCACATTAATAAACAGGAAAATAACAGTGTTAATGTTGTAAAATTAATCAATTATGAAACAAGTTTCCGTTATAATCAGCTCAACAGTAGAAAATAGTGTCATTATTCAGCTCAATCCAGTTTATTTAGTTGATGTTTATTTCATTAAGTTCAGGTTTTCATCCGATAGTGTCAGTGCAGTTAAATTGTTAATATTACTGAATCCTAATTGCCTTTAAACCGCTCCAGTGTAATCCACTCATATTTCTTCCTGAAATATAAGAATCTAGTAAGATTTCTGAAGGAAATTTTAAACAGTGGCTTTGACTCTGAGCTTCTAGGATGTGTGTGAAAAGCACATCGTTTAGTGTGGAGACGGTTAAAGAGGTTAGTGCGAGGGATTAGAATTGTATAACATCTATCTAATATTAAAGAGACAGCTGCGGTGCAGGAGTTAATCCTGTGCTATGGGGCAGGAGTGATGATGATTCCTCTCTGGAGGCCGTGGGGAGATCCAGGCTGGATTTATGGCTCTGATGGTGTATCGTGGCGGGAGCGGCCCGCGCCGGGCCTGCCTGGACTGATCAACAAACACCCCCACCCCTAAACTCACTGTGGCAGGTGTTTTCAGTAAATGGCTGTGGGTCCAGGCACAGAGCCCACTGTATGCAACGAGAGCCAGGTGTCAACACCTCCCTCTATAACTCTCTCCTTGATTATTTTACATATCTAATCTATCTATCTAATGTATATACAGTGCCTTGTTGTTATGTTGCTGCTTTTTAACTGTTTTAAATGACCTTTTCCCCCATATCAATCTACATTACTTAAACAACACTGACAAAGCAAAACACAGATTTGTGACAACTTTGCAAATTTAATAAAAATAAAAAACTGAAATAAGTACATTTCATAAGTATTCATACATAAATTCATGTTTAACCCAAGCTAAAGAATAGTTATGTTCATTTGATCAGATATAACTGCAGTGCAAGATTATGAGATGCATTATTTGAATGCTTGGCCAAAGAGATGTGTCTTTAATCTAGATTTAAACAGAGAGAGTGTGTCTGAACTTGTTGGACTACCTGTAGCTTGTTTATTGAGGATGCAGGACAACCACCTAGAAGTGCATTACAATAGTCCAGTCTAAAGGTCATGAATGCATGAACTATCTTTTCTGCATCAGAAACAGGTAACATGTTTCGTAGCTTGGCAGTGTTTATAAGATGGAAGAATGCTGTTTTTGTAACTTGGTAAATATGATTTTCAAAAGACAAGTTGCTGTCTAATATAACTCCCAGATTTTTGACTGTAGAGGAAGTAACAGTACATCCGTTTAGTTGCAAATTGTTATCCAAGAGATTCTGTGTACTGTCTTATCCAAATTTAATAGGCAAAATTTATTGGTCATCCAGTCTTTTACATTTTTTAACACAATCTGTTAGCTTAGATACTTTTGAACAGTGTTTCTCAACCCTGGTCCTGGGCGCCCCCCAACACTGCTCATTTTGTATGTCTCCCTTATCCGACACACCTATTTCCGTTCCTGGAGTTTCTTTTAATGAGCTAATGAGTTGAATCAGTTGTGTTTGATTAGGGAGACACACAAAATGTGCAGTGCTGGGGGGCGCTCAGGACCAGGGTTGAGAAACACTGCTTTAGAAGTTTCATCTGGTCTTGTTGAGATATATAGTTGAATATCATCAGCATAACAGTTAAAACTAATCCTGTATTTTCTAACAATATTACCAAGGGGCAACATGTACAGTATATTGAAAATAGCAGAGGACTTAGGACAGATCCTTGTGGCACTTCATATTTTACTGGTGATAAATGAGATGACTCCTCATTTAAATAAACAAAGTGGTAGCGATCGGACAGGTAGGATCTAAACCATCTTGAAGCCTGCCCTTGAATACCCATATAGTTTTGTAATCGATCTATGAGTATGTCATGATCTATGGTGTCGAACACAGCACTAAAATAGCAATGAGATGCAACCTTGGTCTGACACAAGAAGCAAGTCATTTGTAATTTTAAAACCTGAAAGGCCTGAAACCTGACTGTCCTGTTGGAAGGTGAACCTTCTGAATACTTTTGCAAAACACTGTATATATACACATTCACTCTTATTTATATGCCCAGTATGCCAAAAATGTCTCTGTTACATGGATCACTTTATCATAGCTTATATTTTCAATTCAAAATGGCGTAATCTGACTAAAAAAAATACTTTACATCAATAGACATTACTGTTGGCTGTTTAACATTTCTACTGTAAAACAGTTGTCACATATTAAATGTTAACGTACGTTTATTGTACCTTACACTCTTTCACTATTCAAATAGAAGCATTGCTATGTAAATCACGCTTAGTTCACTGAAGCAGACCAGCCTAAAAATGTAACTTTAAACCTTTTGTCATCCTGAAAACAAACAGAGAGTGTAATAGAGTGCTGCAGAGCGGCATCAAGAATATCAAATATTAAGGGCCAACAATTTGGCCATATCTGATTACTGCAGGCGACAAGCCCCCCTCAATGTCAATGGAAGTTATGGCCCTGCTGTAAACTATAAATATATATCTCTGACTCGTATAAAAATATGATGCTGAAATTTTTTATGGTAGGTCCAGTTAAAATACTGTTAGGCAAGTACAAGCACTGACTCAGCCAGGCCAGCAGAGAAATCCTTACTGTAGAGCTCTGAGAATAAAGCAGTGTCTTTCCGGCTGAAGTGGCAGGTGAATTAATTGGTGCTGATGGTATGATTAGGGTGTGTTTGTGAGCGAGGTGTGAACTACGTCTAGTAATGATTACTCTGTGTGTAGTTCTGGGGGTGGAGGTAGTTAATGCTAGTGGATGGAGGCAAAGTTGAGTTGGGATTTGGGAATGGGGGGCGAGGGGTGTAGGATAGCATCTGATTAATAGCTGGGAATGCTTTGAAGTGACACCCAAGCGCAGCAGCACACTGGGTAATGGTGCTAGTGCGTTTCACTTCTTAGTCTTTATTAGACTGCATTCTTTCACCGCCATCTCTTTCCTCCGCAGGCGTCATTACTGTGCAGTAATAATGGCGCTTTCATTCTTTTATCTTTTCACACGTTGCTGCCATTTTTCTCTGTCATGCTCTGTAAAGCGGCCGATTGTCTCCCATTTTCTGGCTCTCAGTTAGAAGGACCATGTGCAAAGAGGAAAATGGGTGTCTAGCAAACAACTGACTCTACACTTGCGTTATGTTTAGAATAGCATTCTAACATACTAACATTAATATTTCTATGCATACTATGGTGTGTACAGTATGCAAATATTCTGTTTGGAGAAGATGCATGACATTTGTCAAAATGTACAACTAGATACACTGTGTGAGAATTGTAACCCATAATGCAGAGTGAATTAATATCAGACAACAACTGTTACATCTCTTTCTCGAATCGTTATTTTTTCAGACTACCAGGGGCCAGATGCATAAATCATTCTTTAGAATAAAATTATTTAATAAAATAAAGGGAAACACTTTTTTTAAAGACCATTTTTCACTGTTAAAGGGATACTCCACCCCAAAATGAAAATTTTGTCAATAACCATGTCGTTCCAAACCTGTAAAAGCTCCGTTCATCTTCAGAACACAATTTAAGATATTTTGGATGAAAACCGGGAGGCCTGTGACTGTCCCATAGATTGCCAAGGAAATAACAGTGTCAAGGTCCATAAAAGGTATGAAAGTAGTCGTCAGATAACTCCATCTGCCATCAGATGTGCATTAGACATGGGTTATATGAAGTGACGGGAACACTTTTTGTAAGCGAAAAAAACAAACATAACGACTTTAATCAACAGTTCCTTTGTCAGCAGTCTCCTCTGTGTCTCTCCATATCACCGTATGCTGTGTATGCGCTTCTGTATCATCCGCGCTGTTTCTACTTGTATTAAGCTTTGATTTGAAAGAAAACAGCGCATCCTTGTGCCTTGACACTGTTATTTACTTGGCAGTCTATGGGACAGTCACAGGCCTCCCAGTTTTCATCCAAAATATCTTAAATTGTGTTCTAAAGATGAACGGAACTTTTATGGGTTTGGAACGACATGGGGGTAAGTGATTAATGACAAAATTTTCATTTTGGGTTGGAGTATCCCTATTACTATTACCCTATTATTATTAATTACTAGCATATTGGCTGTTTTTTATTAGTACTTATAAAGCACATATTAATTTTCTTATTCTGCATGAGCACTACCTTACTTACTATTAATAAGCAGTAATTAAGTAGTAAAGCAAAAATCATACTTTATTAGTTAATAGTGAGAATTGGACCTTAAAATAAAGTGTAACCAAATAAAATAATATAATAAAATACATTGCCATTTTCTAACTTTTAAACTGCCATTTTCTTTTTTTCTAACTTTAGAAAGTTAAAAATATTTTGTAATTTCCCCCCAAAAAAACCTTTTTTTTTCCATGATTATTCTTAAGAAACAAAGAAATCAAATTCTTGAAAACAATGTTCTTAAAAATCATCGTAAATAACTCCTTAAAATTAAAATAACATCCATCTTGTATTTAATCCCAAAACCTTAAATGTATACATACATGTGTGTGTATATATACATAATAAATAGGCTATGCACAATACACACAAATATACTATGTACACAAAAACTTACAAAATATTTTGGATGTGATTAATCACGATTAATCGTTGCCCAGAACTAATTACGACATAACGTTGCATGTGATACATGTTATTACTTCTAGGGATGTGCACCAATAAGTTAACAAATGATCAATAATGTATTCAATACATGACGTGTCTTTTTGTTAGGTTCAATATTTAGAAAACAACTCTACAAGATCATGTCAAATAGATACTTCTTAGAATTTAAGAACTTTTAACTTCGATAACTCTTTCTTGAAGAGCTTTCTATGAATCCATTTCCTGAGTTTACAATATATGTGAAATTTGATTAAAAGACTATATTCTTGTGTGTATTTCAGACATCATGCGACAGCACTGTAGCATTATGCTGTTTGCAACATTTATCATTGCATACTGCATACGTCAGAATATGGTGTTTACTGTGCGGTATTCAGTAAGTAGTCAGTTCAGTATTCCTCGCCAAACATAAGCTTGGCTTTGGGAGGGACAGACACTTGCTTTTGGTCTGCTTGTGTTTGTGTGTTGCTTGGCTCTGAGTTGTGAGTTCTGTATTAGTCGCAGGACAGTGTGCTGTTTCCTTCGATATGGCGATAATTGCAGAGAGGTCAGGCTATGATTACAGGCTGCCTGATGCTCTGATGTGTCTTCCTCTTTCTCTGGCGGTGTGTCAGGAGCTGCTCAAGTGGCTGAGAGCCTTTGGCCATTCCATTGTAAAGATGGGTGTGTGTGTATCCATTTGCATGTGTGTGTAGTGTTTTGTTCTTTTACAAGCTGTTTCATCTCCTCACTTTTCAGCTTGTTGTTGCACTTAGTCTCGTGAAGCCAGACTTTTGACTGAATGGTAAAAGGTCTGGTTCTTACTGCAGCTTATTCTAGCAAATAACCATCCATTTAGACAGAATGATCCAAGTGACTGACATGGAAAAAGAGCAATCAGTCACAGTTGGGTTTGTTTTTATTTGCTGTTTAGGGGTGGATTTATCAGTTGTAGATTATTATGCAATAAAAATACATTTAAATAATGGGTAACAGTTTATTTCAGTAGTCCACTTTAGACATTCTACTAACAGTAAGTATCTTTGCAACTAAATGTCAACTAGCAGTCATTAGATTATTTCTAACATTACACTATTTCTTGTGTTTACTTCTTACACTTTATTTTGATGGGTCCACAACATACAACATACTGACTAATAGAAACTTTGCAAGTATATGTAAACTGTTTCTACTAACCCTAAACCTAACCTAACAGTCTACTCTGAGAGTTAGTAGACATGTAGTTGCAAATGAATGAGAATTAGTTGACATGTAGTTCAAAGTTACTTATAGATAGTAGAATGTCTAAAGTGTACTGTCAAAATAAAGTGTAACCAAATAATGATGTGGCATTTTATGGAAACTATTTAGAAGACATTGAAATAAGTATAGACAACTTCATAGAAGAGAGTTCTGAGTTAACTAGTTCTTATCGTATTAACCTAGTTTTCAAGTTTGCCTATTAAAAAAGTTACATTTCTTAACTTAAAATTAAAATACTCAAAAACTGTTGCCATCATGGGAAGACAATTTTATTTTATTTTCTCAAAAATAATAGTAAATGCTTTTGTCATGATCAACATTTTAACCCTGCTAGCAAATGTATTGTTAGAAATAAGTACATAGGCCTATAAGTATACTTGAATAATAAGTGTATTTTATATACATATATATATTTTTAGATATTATTATTGTTATTATTATTTGGTCATTTTATGCTTATTGCAAATAAATAAATAAATAAATAAACAAATAATCACAATGAATAATAAAAATTTTGGAGCAGAAAAATTGAAAAACCTTCATAATAAAAAAAGATAATAATAATATAATATATATAATATATATACATATGATAATGCATAATATATATATTTTATATATAGCAGAAAAATATATATATAAATAGATATATATATAATATATAATACATATATCACATTTTGCATATGCATTACGAAGTATATATATATATATATATATATATACACATATATATACATATATACAACTTTTACTATTAAGCTTGACCTGTTTTGTAAAAAAAAATTAGTTATACCTTTTCATAGAAAATACTTTATTCTTTCAGCTTTCAATAAAAGTGTAGTAATTGTATGTCCATTTAGCATAGTTTTTTTTTTTTAATTCATACCATATTTTCTCCCCCAAAATAAAAAATAAGTGCAGAATCTTCGTATTCTATCTGGGTGAGTTTATCAGTTGAGACACACTGCTGATGATACGGTTCAGCTTGTGAAACTTTTATGATATTCCATCAAATTTAGTGATCAGTAGTTACACAGCGTACTTGTTCCTTGCTGAAAATGCTTGTCTGTACATTTATAGGAAGGCTGTAACTATACTGTGAATTAGGACCTAACCAGTAAAGCGTAGTAAAATCAGTGTATTACCTGCAATCATTGGCTTTATGGAGAGATCACAAGCAGCTGCACTGGATCTTGTCCTGGGACTTTTACAGAGGTTATTACACGGCTCTGTTCCAAATCCTAGTGAATCTTATCAAGAGCACTTTAAAATAATGATTTCAGCTGAATTGAAACAAAAGGCAGCATCCTGACTGATAGAAACATTAACTTCGTAAGTGTCTGAGGTTCTCACTGCAGGTCTTGTTTTGGTTTCATTCTGACTTGCTGACCAAACTTTTTTTTTTTTTTTTTGATGACCAGCTTACATCATTTTTTAAAAGTGACCCATATCTGATATCTGCATTTACATTTTACAGTTGGTGAAACAACCCAAGGTTGATGTACTGACACCTAAACAGGGTTGCCAGGTCTGCGAAATAAAACCAGCCTAATTGACTCCTCGCAGGGAGCTTGATTGAATCCGACCAGTCATAATGCCAAATCCGCCATTTTGTCCGACAAACAATTCAGACAGGAGAGTAGATTAACTTTGGTGGACTTAAACTTGAAAAATGGTGTGTATTGGCGTCTTTCCGTGGTTGAAATAAAATACGTTCTGATGTTCATTCATGTTTATTTTCTGAATTAGGTAAATATGAAAAGACGATCTGGTCTGAGGCAATGCAGTGATCTGTCACAACATATTAAAGATCCACAAAACGTTTATTTTATTTTTTCCTTTGAATTTACTAAAAAAATTATAAATTTGGTAGATTGGAATATGTTTTATAGATGAGGTCATGTTTTTTTGTATTGTTTGTCTGTTCTTTGTTGTTTTTCTGTGTGTTGTGAGTTGTATTTTTTTCACTGTGTAAGAACATGATGTGTAGTGTGAGAGAGGATGGCTTGTCGGACATAGCAACAGTAACTAAGGACAGTCCCATTGTCTGAGCTGCTAGCTGCTTAGGACTTTTGTCTTACGGAGTCAAATGTCTATAAGTCTTAGGCTGTGGTCCCCTGACAGGTTTGGTGCTGTTGTAGAAGTGTAAATGTGTATATGCATATATGTTTCAGCAGATACTGACAGTCACATTGACAAGTGGGATGTGTTTGGAAAGCGAGAGCTTACTGGCATGCAAGTGTGTCCATATATATACACACACACATAGATTACAGGCAGTGTTCTTCAGCCAGACACACTTATACTGCCAGTGAACAGATGGCCACCTAATGAACACTTGTATGAAGTCCTTCAATTCTGTATCATCAGTTTACCACATGGCCGCAGTTACTTTCATTTATATTCTGCCTTTTAGTTGAATCGTGTCTCTAAAGGCGGACTGTTAATGTAATGAACTGGATACTGCATAACTTTTTTTATGCTTGAATAACCATGTGCTAATGACCATTTTGGGGAATCCATTAAAAGCCCTTCATCATTTTTTTTTTAATTTTTTTATTAGGAACTTGACGGATGCAAATCAAACAATACGATAAAAATGGCCGATAAATCTAGCATCACTGCTAGATCACTCACAGATTCACATTATGTAAAACAAAATGTGAAAACATTAATAACATTATAAAATGGATAGTTCCAGTTGGATATAAATAAGCATTATAATGTCAAACATGTGCAACACTGCAATACTGTATTAAAATACTACACTCTTAATAACAGTGTTTCCATAAAAGGGGATTTTCACACTGATGTCACTGAAAAACCCTTTAAGGCTCTTGAGAACATTTCAGTAAACAGTTCTTAAAAGAATTGTGTTTTTTAGGGGAAATATCATTAGGCATTTTTGCACCTTTTCATGGTTCCTTAGAACTACTGAAGGTTAATATATATGTATATATACATTTTCAAGGCATAAAAATGCAACTGACTAAAACTTTCTGATTGTTGAGCCCTGGGAATTTTATCACCCTCAATATAAACAGAATAGCAACACCATTGCACGAAATATGCTATCATCATGCTACCCCCAAAAACTAGCTCCTGTTAGCTTGCAATGCCAAGGTCATGGGTTTGATTCCCAGGGAATCACACATACTGATAAAAAATGTATGCACTTGAATACACTGTATCGCTGTTTGGATAAAAATATCTGGCAAATTAATATATGCAAATGTAATGCATGAAGGTGAGTTGCATGTTGCAGTTGCAGTATGTGACATCTGTGTCTCTCACCTGAACATGTAACGGTTGTTTTTTATGTGACAGCGTGTGTGTGTTTGAAGACGTGCTACTCTGAAACACTGCTATAACTGTGAGTGATTTTATGAGCATGCCAGAACACCCCGCCAACTCACGGTTTCCCAGCGGGCCGGGCGGCCGTTCCAGCACGCTCCATCTGGGGAGAGTGTGCGTCATGTGTTGTGTAAATCAGTGTGCCTTTACAGTATGTGGCAGTATGTACAGCATTTTGTGATCTTGCAATCCACAATCCCCAGTCAGGGCTGCAACAGTGACAAAAACATAAATAAAAATAAATAAGTAAAATAAAATAAAATAAAATAAATAAATAAAACTCAGTTACGATAATTAAAAAAAATAATTTGGTGGCAGATTGGAAAACTTAAAGGGTAATTCAAGGGTGATTATTTTATGAAATTCATTTTCTGAGAAGTAAGTTGATTAAAATATTTTCTTTCCCCTGCACTGATAGTAGTATCTTTGTTATTTTGTGCACACTGTACGCAACAACGAACAGTGCTGCAATGTCCATTTCACGAATGAATGACTCTTATGGGCCCTTTCTTTTAAACGAGTCATTGTGCACACTGTAAGTAAGTGTGATTTTTGCTGTAATGTTTTTTTCACGAATGAATGACAAAAAAAGTGTTAATTTTAGGTTAACAGTAAGTTCCTGTACTATATACAGGGAAAAAATGTAAAAGATCTAACAAGACATTTCATGTAATTTTACAGTAAAATGCTGTTAATTTTTTACAGTTTTTAGAAATAAAAAAAGAACAAATCCTTACAGTCAAAAACTGTAAAACTGATATTCCCAGAATTCCCTGTGTGACGCTCACATTGAAAGTATTTTGTTTAAATAATCATGTTTTTTAATAGTTTTTTTTGTTATCAGTTGTACATTTGGGCTTTATGTTACATCTTCTGCTGTTTAATGAAGTTTATTGAATTGTTTAAGTATCGTGTGTCACCATGATGGTGTTTTGTGTTTGCATGAATGACTTTGTGCACCTTCTATATATTAATATAAACTTCTGCTTGTGGCGAAGCTACTTGTGATGAATCGATTCTTCATGTGGCTTTCTCTTTTACCACCTGCATTATTATGGTGGTTGTCAGTATGTTAAAGGTACAAAACAGATTTTAATAGCATGTGCGTTGTTGAATTAACTGGTTTACATTAAAATTTTCTTGTTTGTAAATAACAGTTTTTATACTGTAAAATTTACAGTTTTTGGCCGTAATTGTGTTTACAGTTTTTTTCTGTATTTTTTACAAAAGTATTCTGGCAACCACAGCTGCCAAAATTATTTTGTAAAAACTACAGACTTTTTTTTACAGTGGGCCCTTTATTTTTGTAGAGTCTTTTTATCTCTCACTCAACTATGAATAATTTTCAATAATATAA
Organism: Cyprinus carpio; assembly: GCF_018340385.1. NCBI lineage: Eukaryota > Metazoa > Chordata > Actinopteri > Cypriniformes > Cyprinidae > Cyprinus > Cyprinus carpio. The sequence goes on along the minus strand of NC_056599.1, from coordinate 36,846,066 downwards.
CATTTACTTTAAGCATAAATACTGACACGTTAAAGGGTTAGTTCACCCAAAAATTAAAATTCTGTCATTAATTACTCACCCTCGTGGTGTTTGAAACCTGTAAGACCTTCGTTCATCTTCAGAACAAAATTTAAGATATTTTTTTATTAAATCTGAGGGTTTTCTGATCCTCCGCTCGCGTCATGGTACTGTCGTGAACACATGTCCACAAGTGACACAGTAGAGACGAAAAAGTATTCTCGTAGCTTCGTAACTTTACAGTTGAACCACTGATGTCACATGGACTACTTTGTTGATCATCTTGGTACTTTTCTGGACCCTGAACGTGGTAGTTACCTTGCTGTCTATGGGAGGGTCAGAGAGCCCTCAGATTTCATTGAAAATCTCTTAAATTGTGTTTAAAGATGAACAAAGGACTTAAAAATAATGACTTATGGGTTTCAAACAATACGAGGGTGAGTAATTAATGACAGAATTTCCATTATTGGGAGAAATAAACGGGGGATGAAGCATAAATTCTTAACTAAAAATCATCAGGGCTATTAGTTGATTTAAAATAATATAATTAAATTATTAACATAATATGCCAATTAATCAAATGAATATTTGCAGTGAAAGCCATTTAAAGATTATTCAAAGACTTTCTTCTACCAGCTAAGCTGAATAGACAAAAAGTCACTTTACAGGTCAATATAATGTTTTTTATTTATTATTTTTTTAATTTATTAATTTTTTTATAATTGACCATAAAACCTTTGAGAAGCTTTTTTGATTGTGAAAAAAGTCAGATTCCTTTTGAAATTACTGTATTACACCTGCAAAATTTTGGCAAGCAATGTTAAATGTTCTCAGGCTATCATTTATCTAGTCTGCAGCAGTCCATACAGCCGCCCACAAAACATGTTCTTGCATTTTGTTTGTGGTATCTTTTTTTTTTTTTTTTTTTTAATTGTTGTATTAAATATCTGGTCTAAGTACACATTTGTATTAGTAGTAGTATCAGTATTATTAGCGCTCACTAAATAACTGATGGCCCTAAAACAATCAGTTGCCTTCTACAGGTTTAATTTTAGGATCCAGTGGCTGTCTAGTCATTCTTAGTCTGACTGATGGGCTTAAAAGAATAAATCTTTTTTTTTTTTGGCTTATAATGCAGCACTGTTATCATTCACAGTATTGTGGCGATTTTTTGAAAATGGTCAAGGGCTTTATGAAAATCCTCTGTGTGTATGTGGCTGTGCTCTCTCATCTGTAAATGATATACACTAGCTTTGCAAAGATGCTGTGTACTGTAGTTTAAAGGTAGCGTCTCACTAGGCAACTCAGAATAACTTGATCTTGGAGTGTGACACCAAATCTACCAACTGCTTTTGCTGAAACCTCGCTCTCTTCTGTCAGAGATCTGTCACATTCAACAATTAAAAACGAAAAAAGGGGGTGACAGACTAAGCACCTGCCTCTGACATTTCTCTCCCAAATTGTCACAGACTGTAGAAAAAGAACTGCTGTTTTAAGCGAAAATTAATAAAGGAAATAAACTGAATCGCATTGTCCTAGAAAGTTCATGTCATGTACTGTACATGCTTCATTCTCTTTTTTTTATATTTGTTCACTTCTCTTTTGGTAAGATTTTAGATAGAAGACTCCCAAACTATAAAAAATGTTCATTAAAACTGTATTTTAAAACTGAAACAAGATTCTGTGCTAACAATTGTAGTTCTTGGAATGCTAGTGTGTGATTATGAATATTAAACCTAAAATGGGCCATTATATAACAATCTGTACAAGTTCTTATTCTCTCTCTCTCTCTCTCTCTCTCTCTCTCTCTCTCTCTCACACACACACACACACACACACACACGTGTATTGGGTTTCCATATTTTTTGTAGACATTCCATAGGCAGAATAGCTTTGAAACTGTACAAACTGTATTTTTTACCCCTACCCCTCATACAAAACATTCAGCTATTTTAGATTTTCAAAAAAACGGTATTCTTTATGATTTATAATCTGTTGGGGACCAAAACAAATATCCCTACAAGGATAATATTTACTTGAATTACTATCCTTGTGGGGACATTTGGTCCCCACAATGTAGGGAATATCTGAACCACACATATTTAGAACACAAATGTATTTCAGGGGAACTGTAAGTTTTGATCAGTCAACACCCAGAGCCAAAACTATCTGTTATATAAATCAAACATAACCAGTAGCTCTTGGTTAAGTTTCGGCCTGTGTGATTTAGTGGAGGTGTCTATTTACCATTTGAGTTCTCTTGTCACATTTGCTGCTTTTTTCATGTCGGTACATCTTAGAAGGTCTAGTTCTGCTCAGTAGCCTTATATTAGCCTGAACCTGAGCACTCATCCTGCCGCTCCGCAGACACTTCTGACGTGACATGAAAGGCAGCTGAAACATGTTGTTCTGCTTTGCTGCGTGAGAAAGCATGTAGAAATGCAACATCCCCCTCAAAACTTATTCTGCTGATATTCCCAAGAATCACACCAGGACTCTTGCCTTGCTTCCAACCCCTCTGTCAACACTCAGCCAGGCCAGCTGACATGTTTTATGGGAATAAAGTCTCCATGTAAAAGAGGCTCAGCTAATACATGCTAAGCCACACCTTCAAAGCTCTGCATTTACTTTAATGCCTGTGGAGGGAAACTAAGCTTCATTTAAGAAATCATCTGGAAAAGTTGTGTTTTTAGGGGATGGGTAAGAGAATTAAAGAAATAAAGTTTTCTTCTTGAAAGGTGTGTTGAAGCCCTGACACAATGACTTGGTAACCAAATGAATTTAAGCTTTATTTGAATGTGTTTTTGTGAGTTTTATTTGATTTGAAAGTGTGTTTGTGTCCAGATGTACAGCATCTGTGTTTTGCTTTCTCACCGTCTCAGAGGACATCGGCTAGAAACCTGTTGATTCTCAAAAAGAAGCTCTGTACAAACATACAATAAAAATTGCTGAAAAGATCACACAAGTCACAGTGTGGGGCCATGTTAGGACTGTGCACTGACGTCACAGTAGATATCCGACAACTTGTTAATACAAGAAAGTATTTAAGTAATGCAATGTGATAATAAATACATGTCAAATTCAGAAACTTGTAAGCAAAGATGGCAAATGCAGGTGGCATACTTTTATGGGTCCTGCACCATCCATTGAGATGAATGAGAATGCTAACCAATAGCTCTCCAGGTATTATAGACCTTGCAAGAAACCTTGACTATAAGTGAAATGTAGGAGGACAAACTAAAGCAGGACGTTACAGTTCTTTGCCGTACTGGGACTCTGATTTATGTGGATACAACAACACAGTGTACCAAGCCTCTCTCAAACTGATAAACGAGCCGGCGGGGCCAAAGACAACGAGAGAAAGGCATTTGTAAAGGAAAAGGACTTTAAAAGTTGAAGGGTGATAAGAAGGAGGAAGTGAAGGGAGGTGAGAGGGGAGGACAGGAATGGGAGATACAGACAGTACAAAGGAATGGTGTAGAGGGAAGGAAAACTGAGCAAATGCAGAGTTGTGGAAGAAAAAGACACATGGAAGAAGTGAAAAGAGGAAACATAAAGACATTGAAGAGTAAATCAACCTTGAAGACGGAAGAGCTCACAAGAGTAGCGTAGAGTAGATTTATATTGCGCTGCTTCATGTATCATACGTTATCCATACAACAGCCTCTCTGGAGATCCTTAAATATAATACAAACTAAAGTGACTGGAGCTGTGTTTATGTGGCTGTTTGTACGCTCAGGTTAATCTCATGAAAGCCGGTCAAGAACATGTCTTGATTATTATGATGTCGCCCCCCAAAATCAAAAGGAAAATAAACTATATAGGAAATTGTATTTTGCTTAAAAAATGAAGCCAGAAAGTTATGAGATGTGAATTTTTAGGGCACTCTTTAAATTTACCCACAAGTTGGTCCAAACCTGTATGAATTTCTTTATTCTGCTGAACACAAAGGAAGGTATTTTGAAGAATGTTGGTAACCAAACAGTTGCTGGTAGCCACTGACTCCCATAGTATTTTTTGCCAAAATGCCAAAATTTAGTGACATTTGTGCTTCAGCAATTTTAAAATTGGGTTACTTCAGTGCCCCACCACTGTGCATTTTAAATCTATTCAAGTCTTTATTAATGGAGCATGATTTTTGGACCAATGAGATTTTGCATGACTCAGCAGAAGTAGAAACCAAGTAATGAACAAAACCATGCTGCTTATTGAGACTAGTTAGAAATTTTAATCCAGACTTTAATTTTAATGGATGAGATTTGTTGAGTGGTTAGAACACAGAGTTGCGGTATTTTTGGCAATACACTAATGAGTATTTGATGCGAAAACTGTCAAGAAATAATCTCATATTGTAAATGCATCTTAAAAATCTTCATATGATTTTAGCATTGATTTAAATTTCTTTCTTTGTTTTGGGGAAAAAGCATAACCCAGACATGATTTGTGAGATTCACCCACTCAGGCTAGCTTAATCCAACTGAGTTACATATGCACAGCAGTGCAAACCATCTGGTTGTCCATGGTTACCTGTTTTCGCGAGCTTATTGGTCACACAGCTAAAAAAGACCACCCAGTTTTTGACTGCAGGGGGACCTTTGATGTGGCAAGGGTAAATGTGTGGGCCATGGGTTTGAAGCCCTCTTAAAACACACTCGCACACTTTAACAGCCTCCAGAGTGGCGTCAGTGTATGTAGTCAAAAGCTTGAGTTACACACACAACTCACTTTTCTTGCACACATTCGGATCATGTGGTCAGTTAATTGGAAGAGAAATAAGTATGCAATCTGGACATTACACTAATAGTCTATTTTTCAATTAAACTCAGTTCAGGAGTAAAAACAGCAACAGTATTTCCGTGGGGCTCCCACACAGTTGCTGTACCTCGACTCTAGAGACTCTGGCCCTCTAAACATGACATTCATTCTCACCCCCGCATGCAATGAGAAACCAACGGATTGAGCAACAGCGACCGAAACAAACCAGATCCGTTAAAATTCCCCGTACTTTTCCCCATACTAGTCATGTGAAGTCCCGTTTGGGTGGAATAAGTGGCTGGATATGAGAGCGATGTCAGTATTGAACGCGATGACTCAAGCCCAGCTCAGTTCAAACAGATGGCAGCTCTTAACAATGGATCAGAGACACATAGATCTCTGTGTTCTTGGAGCCCCAACTGAGAACCCACACCACCTACACTGCTCTACAGCCATGCTTCCAGCTTCAGTCATGCCTGAAACACAAATGAGAAACACACCTGACAGCAGTTTACACTGTTCATCTCTGTCCACCAGAGCTGTGGTCATTCAGGGTGAGCATGAAAGTCTTTAACAACAGATTATGGTCCTTGGCATTTCTTTTACTTAACACTCTTATTCTCACACCATCAAAACCTTGCTCTGGCATAGTTTTCACCTTGTTTTGAACGTTTCCATGAAGTCTCTAATATCTCTGCTAACTATGACTTTTCATTTGATTTGGTTGTATGTATTAAAGCAAGGATATTCCATTGAAAAGCTACGAGGTACAGTCCGATTTACACCTGGCATTAATATCTGTTTTGGGCAATCCAATCAACCAAAACACCCCAGACCACAGTAAAGGACTGTGTATTTACCTGCCAATCCATTGCGCATAAACAAAAGGTGCTGTATGTAATTTTTGGCTGTGCTAAAGCATTAAAAATACATAATATGTTTGCAGATATTTAGGAAACATGCCAAGTTTACATACTTCTTTCTCTGCCAGTTATTTGACTTTGAATTGTGTGTTCTGTTTCAGAATGTCTGTTTTTGTTTTAATCTTCGTGATTCTGCACACTGGCAATTAACCTAATAGTATTTTGACACCCCGGGTTGCCAGTCATTGGAGAAATCAGCCAGTGGAAGCCATCAAACAAACTGAGTCAGAGACCCAGAAAGCCTTGGCATCCATCTAAACAGCTCTTTGGCCAGAGGCATATTAAAACGCAGATAATTCAGGGTTTTTTTAAAAAAAAATTTTTAAAGTGTGTAAGGCTCATCGCTATCCGTTGTCAATAGTGCTCGTTCCTAGTGCGTGTCATCAATCTGGCAACCTACATGAATGTCAAGTCTGAGGAGGAGGGGATGGGATGGGAGAAGATAGCTGTTCAACTTAAAAATAAACCAATGACTGTCATACTAAATAGTATCCACTTGTTTATCCTGTAATACTTCTGAAATGTACCAAAATCTCAAAACTATGGTGGACCACCAGTGCACAACACAACGAAAACTCAATGAAATCGCCACAATGAATAGGACTAATTTCATTGTGTTACAGCTTGTTTACATTGTGTTGAGGAGATTTCGTCGTTTTGTGCACTACTGGTCCGCCATACAAGACTCTTTTGATAGTGCAGCAAAACCAACTATGCAAGTATCAATTTTAATTTGTTTAATAATATAAAAAATTTATTACAAGCAGTAATTTTTTTCTCTCTTTTTATTAGTATTAACAAATTACACAGTATTAAACTGTATATACAATGCAAGACCAAATGCACAAATTCAAGATTTTGAGACATGCCAAATATTTTGTTCAATCTTTTTACATTCTCTTTATGATAAACTGTCTCAGTATACTATAGATAGAAGGACTGTAATGTATGTATATATATATATATATATATATATATATATATATATATATATATATATATATATATATATATTTATTGAATTCATACTGGAGTATGACTGTACTTCTAACATTTTTAATGCATATCAGTGTCTAATATGTTGTCATCTGAGTCCAGTAGTGAGAAAGAGTGTGTCTCATTAGTCAAAGAGCCTGAAATAAGCTTTCTGGGTCTGAGCAGCTCTCTGAAATTATTTTCCATATCAGCACCACTGCACAGGCCCTGTGGGGGAAGAAATCGGATTTTCTCTCTGTTGTGCCAATGGGAAGCATCATGGGAAAGGGGAGCAGATTGGATTGTAGGGAGATGGGCTGACACAGCTGTGGGCGGCTCTTTATATGTGTGTGAGAGTTAGAGAACATGGTGGATGAGGCGGAACACAATCTAAATTTTGTGTCACTGAAAAAGATTCGAAATTCTGAAATCGGGTCTAGGTGAAAAATGTTGAGAGCTGAGAGGCACAAAGAACAACTATTTTTATATCTCCCTGTTTGAATATTTTCTGCGCCGATGTGTTTCATATGCTTTAGTACAACGGTGTGAATGAGAGAAAAAAGACAAAGTTACATCAAATTCAAAGCAAGTTCTTGTCATACGCAGTCGTGACATGACAAGCATAATTTTGGCAATAGCTCTTAAGCTCACAGTAAAATCTTGCTGGTCATAGCAGCACATTAAAGGGTAACTAAACCCCTGGTCAGAGCCTGACTCCACCCACTGGCAATATTTGAAAAATGCTGAAAAGTGGGCAGAGCACAGCGGAGATAGAGGGGACGAACCGAGGGCGGGGCTGAGCGGGTGGGGCGTAAACTTGAGACCCGCAGTAATAGATTGATTGACAGCTGCTGTCAGAGTCGCTAAAATGGAGAGTGACTGTAGTGACGCAAGTAGCTTTGCAACAGAGGGTTCATTTGAAGTAGAGGACTTTTCTCCCCCATCTTCACCTGAAGTGGAGGATGTCGAGGTGTCTGTGGACACAGGGCCAGGAACTGATCCATATCAATTTGAGCCGCTGGCTCAAACTGTGGTCTTAGCTCCCGCATCGCGATAGGCATTCGACGATGCTAGCAAAAAAGCCGCTACAGTGATTTTGACGGAAAAAGATGGTTTTATACTGCCAAGGGTGTGGTAGCTCGTACCAAGGGCGTGGTGAGCTGGAAACTGCATACGTCACCTGCCACCATTTACGTCACATACCACCCCAAACATCCAATAGGAAAAATCAACTGCAATAGCCACCGTTCAACCCGAAGAGGGCAGCACTCAGACGTTTTTACACCAGATGTTGTAGAATTAAAACACTTTATACTCAAATGTCAAAAAAGTTACTCGAATCAGTGAACAGCACTAATAGAGCCCCATTCTTACAGATCATTAACTAAAAAAAGTTGGTTTAGGGTTTAGTTACTCTTTAAACATTAGATATCATCTGACTGGCTGTGATTTTGTCACTTTACACAGCATTTTCAGTTAGGATAGAATTTTTTTTTTGATGCTGGAATTTTCAAGTTAATCTGTAATGGATGTTTATAATTATAATTCGAACTCAGATTGTTTGAACTGTTTGAATTACAGTTATTAGCATCCAGACGGCTGTGATAACATATAGCCTATGCACAGGCGTATTTGATATAGACATGATTAAATTCTAACCTCCCCAGGTAAAACTAGTTCTATCAGAATATGTCTTCAGAGAGTTTTTGCTACTGGTGTAGACCGCTCCATTGATAACAAAATAAGTTTCCCACTCTCAGTCTACACTGATGCTAGCTGCTAGCTGGTTGAGAAGAAGAGTGGAATTGAATAAAGTGAGAGTGGGATGAAAGAACAACATGAGGTGTTTGGAGAGAAAACAGTGTGTAGCGGGAGTCCACTCCTCTCTGCGCCAAATGGCAGGAATCTGGCGTGAATCGCGGCTCCTGTGAGGTGATGTAGGTAGTAAAGCTTTTGGGAGGCTGAGACTGAACTGACATGGGTTTATTTGGCTGATTCTATACGTATTCTGGCCAATGGCTGCTGTGTCTTAGCAATTAAGTAGAATTTAAAAGTATAGTTAATCTGAAATTTATTCATCTTTTATTAAATATTGATTTTATTAAATATCAAATTTATTCAGCCCCATCCCATAAAAAAACATTTAAATTTAGCTGTTCACACTTTATATTATTATTGCAATAACAATATATTTTTATTGTGCTGTTGTACTTAAAATCTTCTAAGCCTTGTGCTATGGCTGATATACAGTAAAACAGTATGGACTGCCTATCATTTCATTCTTGAGAATATATGGAATTGAAATGCCACTGCAACTGTAGATTGATCCAGATAGACTGACTTTACATACACAATCCCAGCACAGAAAACCTATGCTCTTCTTGAAAGCTAACATTGTTTGAGAGAGGCTAGGCTGCCATGGCACTCCTCATTCCGGCCTTGTTATTTACCGTTCCCATAAAACGTGTCCTCTGCAGAGCTTGACATCCAGGCAGCCATCCATTAGCCTGTTTGCCTGAGGTTCAAGCCCCTATCAATGAGTGATCCATGAGCAAATAGACCTTTAGAAATGAAGGTTTTTTTTTTAAAGCTGAACCCCAGTGCACCCTAGGGTGAGGTTGACACACAGCAGGTATTAACGCACATGTTCCTGCAATGTCTTCATCAATACTGACAGCTGTTTTGTTTTATATTTCATTTCTTTCACACTTGGTTCTTATGAGCTCAGCTGGTGGCTATTTAGTCTCTCTTCTATAAGCTCAAACCATCTCTGATCATTAAAGCTTAGTTCTTAGACTTTTTTTCATTAAAAGATTAGTTCTTTTTGATTTGAAAGTTTGTTTTTTATTCCATGAAAGCATGATAAAAGAATGTTAATGATTTTGCACTATATTCTGTTTCATACTTGCAGACAATTAAATTGTAAATCTTCTCGACCACTATAGCTCTGGGCCTTATTTCTGCTTCTGCATATTAAAACTTAATGCATGATAACCAATTGTGTTGAGCCTCATTGAAATCAAACATGCCAGGACGTGTCCTTATATGCACCATGTTTCAATATACTTGTATATTATGTTATTAAGTATGCACTTGCTATTTGAAGAGTTTTCAACCCACATTGAGACTTGTGTTGACACACTGAGGTTTAGTTTGATTTATCCTCATCTTGTTGGCTCAATGAAAGTCAACAATCAGGGTTCAAAAGTCTCATTAGTTTTGATTGAAGCTATGTGTCAGTTCAGTTTACATTAGACAATAAATCTTGGACAAGAAATACTTGTCACACCACCCTCTTTGATTTTGAGTTTCGTGGCTAACCACCAAGCCACTGTACAAACACTGGCTGCCACCTCACACACACACAGTCTTGATTTCACCACTTCCTCTGCCCTTATCGTTTTGTCACTTTTTTCACTTTATTCTACTCTTCTCTAAGTAAACACCCCCCCCCTCTCTCTCTCCATTCTTCAACACCCATGGACGGACCACATCCATACTCAGCTGACAAGAACGCACTGAGTGTGGAGTGTCAGAAGCATGTGCAACCGATCCCTCCTCTCTCTTTTTTTTCGAATGCTTTCCTCCTCTTCCCACATGAGTCTTGGATTCACTCCAGCTTGACTCACTTTGGTACTGGTCAGAACCGCTGTCTGACCGGCCCCCTCCAATTTACATGCTCACCCACTCACCAACTCACACACACACACACACACACACACACACACACACACTCATCCAGATTGGCCCCTGAGGGTCCCTCCACTTCCCGCTCTACAAGTCCCTCCAGCATTGTGAAACAGGAGCGCCATCCCAGTTGTCTACAAACCAATAGGAATGTTTGGCTACCAATTCTTCTAATGTTTTCAAGATGGCTTTGACTCTTATAAGGAAATCCCCCCAGTTTAGTAGCCATTTGAAATTCCTGCTCCTTTTTTACAGCGAGGAAGTGTTTTCTGAGTCACGGGGCGAGAGCCAGTCGTGCGCCCCAGTCTGTCCGAGGCTAGGGAGTTTGGAGGAGCACTCGTGGTGTTAGCTGTCGGTACACGAGGATCGTACGAGGTGCCGAGGCTCTTATGAGAGTCTGAGGTTCTGCTTTCTTGAACTCCACATCTAACATCTGTTTTCTATAAACGATAAAGAACAGAGGACTCAAGTGACCCTTACGGGATGTTTTTACTGGGTAAGTCAAAGTCATACTGTTTCCCCAATGCTAAAATACTTTTTTGCTTCTATTCCGACCTCTGTAGCCTGTTGTGTGCGGTTTTCAGGGAAAGCAGTGGTTACTGAACCAGGACAACTGTTTCTTTAGGACCCTTAATTCTTCATTAGGCATTTTCATTTACTACCAGATGGCTGATTAGACTATTTATACATAATTTAGTCTTCACTTGTTAGTTATTCCATTATTTGGAATTCTATTGTTTGATGTCAGTCAGTCTGAATTACTCTGAACTTTCCCGGCAGGATCTGCAACCTGAATGTCCATGTGTTAACCACTTCTAGACTCTACATAGGGATAAGTAATTCAAGTCTGAAAAGTGTGTGTCTCTGCTTTCAACAGTGATGTGGTATGAGCCCATGGTTAATATGAGCAATCTAAGCAGTGAGTCCAAACTGACGATGTCATGTCTAAGTGTTACTTACAGCCTTTGACACAGGCCTACGATCAGTTATTGCCCTCTAAGGCTTCACTCCACCAATAGAAGACAAACTGCTCCACTTTCATAAGATCAGTGTAAAAGAGCAAGTTACCAACACCCCAGACCGGCTCAGCCCACAGAGCGTCTGGTTTGGATGAGGCCATGCTGTTCTCACTCATCTTTCCCGTTCTTCCCATCCCCATGACAACAGCACCATCAGATACCTCCCTCTGAGCTGACTAGGACTTGAATGAATCTTCCTGCCTCTGTTAACGGGTGGCAGGGCCATGGCATCCACTGTGGCCGCACATGAGATCCAGTGTGTACACATAGGATGTGCCAGGACCCTGCTGGTTAATACAAGCCTGTGGGTGTATGTGTACTTCCTGGGGATTCAAGGATTCGCTTATTCGTGTGTGCATTGATGTCGGCATGCTTTTCTGATATAATGGGATTTTTTTATATAAAATGATATAATAGGATTAATCTTTGCTGTCACGGATCGGCACCGATTTTGATGCACATGACCTGGATTTTTCTTAAGCTTTCAAGGTAGCACCAGACTGGCATGGCTTAAGATGTAAACAGTGTCGGGTCAGGAAAAAAGGTACATTACGAGTGTTAGTGAGCCTCGTCTTGCTTTTAATAACCTGCTTAATAAACCCCTGCTCTGTGTTCCACTCCAGAGCTCATTTTTATTGGCATCCACCCCGGTTGTGTGTTTACACCTCTAGCCATCAGCTCAGTAGCTTTTTCTTGAATAGGAAATCTGCATTGCGTTCCAAATTAGTATTTTGTGACTCTGATTTGGTGTTTGTTCTGACTACAGTTTGTCTAGACCAATTAATCAAACAACAGGTGGGGTTATCCTGATTTAGGATTGTGTAGTTAATGTATATGGGTGTGGCATGGGGAGTGGTAAAGTCTCTGTCCTGTCTTTCATCTGCCCAGTGTCTTGGTACGGCCAAAATTTGTCTAGTTGGATACTATGAAGAGCAGGACAGAGAGTGGGTGGCTGTCTAAAGTTTGTAAGTTTGTAATTACGATACTCCTCCTGTTAGTTCCTAAGAAGGCCACTTCCATTTCCCTCCACCTCCAGTTTCCTGGATGCTTATCTGTCAAAGTGTACATTAGTTTTTTTGTCCATTGTTCTTCTGTGATCACACTTGATTGCCTTTGACATTGGAGTGGCCTTGTTTTGCTCTGTTGCGTGGAGTCAGAGTGAGATGTCTGTTCATGTGTTTTGTTTGGAGCCTCGCCTGTTCGTTTTTGTGTGTTTGGGTGTATAAGATTGAAATGTTAGCTCATAAGCTTGGTGTATTGAACATTTTTAGTAAGGCTGCAAATATTTATACAGTTCACTGTGGTGGTCACTGTTTCTGTTGTGCATTGTACACTATCACAGAATAAAGGTTATATTTTTCACAGTTTGCAAAAGTCTGGTCCACTTTGCAGATTATTCTGCTTAAAGACATGATTAGACTGGCATTCACATCCATTCACAGTGTTTTCCTGCCTTTGGCCTGAGATGTTGGGATTGGCTCCAGCATCCCTCATGCGGCATGTATATCCAATTCCACAACTTCAGAAGATAAAAGTCATGAGATCTACAAGTGGAAAACTGGGAGTACAATTAAAACCATGCTTAATCAATGTATCTCTCTCTCTCTCTCTCTCTCTGTCTGTAGTGAATAGTAGTCCATCAAGCACTCACAGGGGTGTTGCTCTGACTGGTCAATTACTCATCTTTGTCTAGCTGGCAATTCAAGGGTTGATATAATTCTAGCAGCTATTACGAATAGAGGCAAACAAGGTCATAATGAGAGCTCAGAAAGGACTCACTACATTTTGCAGTCACCATAAAATGTTCTTGTGTAATTATGATGCAGACTAAAGCCAAGACTACATGATTTATGATGCCAGACTGAAGATGTAGAGTCAAAGGTTAAAATGCTGATTTACTAAGGTTGTAAATTCTGTATAAAGTGTTAGCTTGTTTAGGGCAGGCTTGTGAGGATCTCACCATGCTGATATTCTCTCTTAAAATCAGTGGTTGAGAATGTGTTTTTCCACATTCTTTGGACCCACAGAGAAAAACATGGAGATGTTCTGGAGGGTGTCAAACTGATGCTGTAACTCTGAGGTTGAAATGCAGCTGATTGTTTTTTGGGATTCTTCATATACAGAGTGTGTGAGAATGAGACTGGAGGATAGTGGAAAATTCCAGCAGGACAGAAGAAGGTACCACAGTGAAGAAGTCTGCTGACTGAAATGAAAAGAAAAAGAGAGTAGGGTTCAGGGCGAAACTAAGGCTGTGAGAGTGAACGACAAAAAAAGAAGAAAACAAGAAGAAGAGGGTAATGGAGAAAAGGGGAGGAAAAATTGGGAAGGGAATTCACAGGAGGGAGAGAAAGCAAGGAGAGAAAGATAGGGTGTGCATTCATCTGTGAGATGAGATATCTGTCCAGTGATGACTTGACGTATCTCTGATGTCCCAGGGCTAAAGTATAGCATGTTTGTGTGTGTGCTGAATGGGTGGTGTCCACTCTTGGTTTGGAGAATGAATGGATCTGGCAGACATTACCAGCTAAGCTCTGAACTGATCAGACATGCTTCCTGGGCACAAGCAAGTCAATTTGATATTTGTTGCTTTAAAAAGCAACCCAATAACTAATCTCAGATTAAAACACACACCATCTTACAGTCCTTTAAGTGGCAAAAATATACTAAAAAGGATTGTTCAAGGCACTTTGTAATAATGAAAGAAGATATCCTTGAGAACAGCAGTATATTCTACATTCCTATTTATTTCAGATTTATGTGGCATTAATCATTAAGTAAAAAATCAAAAGGTGGTCGGTTAATGAATATGTTGTTCTAATGCCCTTTCCTGTATAAGTTGGTGGCTCATGGCCAGAATATTCAATGATGTGGACTAGACAAATGTTTCTCAATCCTGGTCCTGGAGGCACCCCAACATTGCACATTTTGCATGTCTCCTTTCTCTGACACCCCAATTTCAGGTCATGGAATCTCTATTAATGAGCTGAAGACATGAATCAGGTGTGTTTGATTAAGGAGACATGCAAAACGTGCAGTGTTGGGATGCCTCCAGGACCAGGGTTGGGAACCACTGACTTATCTGACCCATCTATTTCAGGTCTTAGAGTTTCTATTGAGCTGATGGGTTGAATCGGGTGTGTTTGATTAGGAAGAGTTCATAAATGTGCAGTGTTGGTGTGCCTCCAGGAATAGGGTTGGGAAACACTGCATTAGACTTTATGCTGATAATCAAATTCCAAAAAAGCTCCAAAAGAAAGCCTAGGGTGTATAGACAATAAGAATTGCGTTATTAAGTCTTTGAATCCTTATGCTCAGATATGTCATGCTACAACACATTGTTCACGTGCCAGTCAGCACACCTAACCCACTCTACCTTCCTTCTCCTCTTTACACAGGCAGTGGACTGATGGGCAACTCCTCAGCCTCCTTCATGGGGACTTTCCTGGCCAGCAGTCTAGGCTCTCCTCCCTCACACCCACCACACCCCTCCAGACCACCGTCCTCTCCCTCCTCTCCTCCTTATCGCGGGGGTCCTCACTCCAGCGCCTCTCAGATCTGGTTCCCCCACTCACATGAAGGTAAGATGGCACCGTTCCACTCACCTGCTCATCTGTCTGTCTGGATATGTGTCCATCCATGTGTTTGTGCCTCTGGACTTTCTCATCAAGAGGATTCAACTCTCTCGTTTTTATGCACTGTGAAATGTGCCGCCCCCGAGGTTTTCGGCAGTGCAGAAAGGGGACAAAAGTTCAGCCAAAGAATCTTGTGGTCTGTGATGTGCATCAACAAGAATTTATGCACACAACGTGCAAACTCAGACACACACAAAACATTGGAGGAAGAACAAGCTAAATGGTCAAAAGCATCACAGCTGTCGTGTAAAAGCCAATGTGGCTGTTCTCACCATGCCTTATACTAGCTTGGCCTGAGCCACACCCGGCCCCCAGCCTGCCAAATCAAGAGGCGGCCTTCTCCAGCACTGGCTCCAGATCCCTATAGATGACAGGCTACTACAGCTCCGCAGAGAGCTGAATATAGAGAGAGACAGCAAGAGTAGGAGATGCCCAGGCATGCTCAATGCCACTCGGCACTTATTCACACACAAATTCCCTCCGGGCCACGTCCAAATGTGCCAAACAGTCATAAACCATTAGGAGTTCATCCTTGTGTTGTTTGTGTAATCCTCAAACTCAGCCTGTCTGAGCGCAGCACTATCCCCATGCCTGTTATCACCATACCCCAGTCTATTTTCACTCTTTTCTCCCCATACCCTCCCTTCTGATATGGTGAAAGACAACCCTGTTCCATTTGAAGTTCACACTTAGAGGAGGTGTGTGGCGATCACTTACCTTATTGGGCCTATCAATCATCCATTTTGAAGATTTTTCTGGTCAAGGACCACCAATTAAAACAAGTCGAGTTCAGATTTCAGACTTAAATACAGGTTAAATGGTGCCATAAACCTCACAAACCAAGGCAAATACAGAAACTTGTTCTTTCTGGTTCGTCTTAATATAGAAGCCTGAAACTGTTGGCAGCCCAATAAAAGCCTGTGAACCCTGACTCCAGGAAATTACACAAAGCCAGCCAGGATTTTTATGTGCAATATGCATCAGATGGTCAGTGGGTGTTACTTCTAAGGCAAGGACTAGTAGAGGACTAGCTTACTGATATTCAAGACATGACTACCCAGAAATTGCCCATATGTGCACAACGCAATGTGACAAAACGTGCACTACCTGCCAGGCCATGAAGAGACGAAAACCCAGAAATGTTGGTTTGTTCCTTTGGCCAATGGCACATTGATCACGTTCCCAGAGAAGCTGGACAGTTTTAATAAGAATGATGATGATAATGGTTACGTTGCTAAGTAATAAGGCTGATTATGAGTAGGATTATGATAGCAAGCTATTATCTGTATTGCAGTTTAATTGTGCAGAACGTGGCGTGAAAGTGATTGAATCCTCGCTTGCCATCAGCATCATTCAGCTCTCTCCTCTTAAAGATAATTGCAAATTGTCTTTTCTTCAGTTTGCATAAAAAAGCAAGTGATCAAAATGAGAAGCACAATTACCCTGCCTATTCTCTGCACCCTGTGGGATGGAGTCTCCCGCTAGCAGCAGCATAAACGTATCTGCAAGAGTACTTTGAAGATATCCTAAAATTCCTTATGCCTCAACGTCTGTGAACAGTTTATTATGGCATTCACATATCAATTAAACTTGTTTCTGAATGTTTTGTGTAGCACTGTGGGGTGAGTTTTTGGACTTAAATATTTTCATTTTTTTCCCAGTATAAATTTACTTTATAAGTAAATTGAGTATCATTTGTTTCTCATAGGATATATCTTTAAGTCTATTCAAGCATATATCTTGAATTAAGGATTTTACCCCTCTTGCAAACAAGCATAAACATAAATCTAACAAAATGTAAATATGAAAAATGTCAATTTGCAACAGCTCTTTAATTACAGTTTTATGAATTTCCTGACTACTGTAATGCCACATCAGGACATATCAGATGCTAATCTGTAAACTACAAATGTCTCAAAGACAAATGGCCAATCACAATTCTGTAGTTGCCAAATACATTTTGCATTGACATGCATTACATTAGCTGTTTTAAATAAACATAAAATTTTGTAGTAACAAAATTGGATAAAGCTGGTTTAGATCAGTAAGAATAAACATTTAACTTCTGCAAAACTGCCCTGGGTTCCTATAAGACTTGACTCTCAAATGAGTTGACTGCAACCGTATTAATCTACTGATGCATTACCAAATAATGTCATAACAGTGCGTATAAAGTCAGTAGCATACGTTCAGCTCATAACAACAACTTCTGTATATGAATTTTTTTGTAGAAGGGGGAAACTGAAATACAGAAAGCACAAGGAAAGCCCAACAGGCACACCGCCAGCTGGTCTATGTCCAAATTAGAGTTTTAACTGTGCCAAATAGAGGCTGCCATCCTCTGCTTTCTTCTACCTCAATTTTTTTTTTTTTTTTTTTTTTTTGATGATAGAGCTGGTGCTTGGATGTTCAAAGATTGGAAGTATAGTTTCTCCACTGACTTCAGAACCAAACATAACAATCCCAACTTGCAGTCTTACAAATTGTGACGTATTTTAATATCTAAAGTAATTGTTATGCTGTCACAAGCTGCTGCATATAAAATGATTTTAAACATACATCAAAAACTGGAAGATCTGTCATCTGAACATGTGTTGTATTGCTAAATTACATTTCCAGTGCTATGTTGATTATAATAATAAAATTGTTGCTGATGGTACCTAATGTTAGCATTTCTTGGTTCAAAAATCCCTTTGGGGCCATTTTTTTGGCAAAGAATCACCTTTTTCATGGTGGAACAGTTGCAGATTGGCCACCAGGTCCCTGGTGGTGGAAGAAGGGCTTATGTCTCTTTATAGCCCTCATGCATCACTAGTTTCATCTCTCTCGATCCAATCATGTCTTTTCTCTGTCGGTAGAATGCAGGCTATCCTCTCCTCCCCCTCTTCTATTGCCAGGCTCCATCACTTCCTTTCAATTAGCAGTCCTGATGATTACCATTCACCTCCTCCCATCCTCCTCTTTCTTTCCTCTCCACCCTCTGCCATTTTTGTACTGCTCTGTCACTTCTTCTCAATTTGCAATCTTGACAGGCAGCTTTATCTGCCCCTCTCTGTCTCTCCTTAAACAATTTACTCTGGGCTATTTACAGATGCGTGCTTGTATGTGCTGTCATGAGCAGACACAGGGAGAACGATTGGGTGTCCATGTGAACAGGAAGATTGAGAGATAGGATTAGCAGGAATGTGCAAATTGTGTACCATTATCATTTGTAGGAGTTCCAGCTCTCTTCAAAGAATCTGCCTGCATAACAACAGCTTTATTTTCTGGGAATTAGCCTATTCGATAAAGAGCTTTTACTGGGATTTACTGAATTGTAATACAAAATAATTGTTTTAATATTTGTATAATTAAAAAAGGACAATTATAATAAAAAGTAATTCATGAGTAATAGCAGTTCCAAATTATATATACTACATCAGATTCCAATTTGAATTCTGCATCCTGAATTCAAGCAGCCATCAGCTATCAGCACTGTATCTGTGAGCAAGGCATTTAATCTCAAGTTGCATCAGGAGGACTGAACTGGTTCAAAAATATATGGCACAGTTCTGTGGCAAAACCATATGAAAATTATATATATAAAAAATATATAATCGGCATGTTTCCAAATGTATTATGGTCCTGGTATGTACTGTTAAGGTACAGTGTGCCTCTAGCTCTTCTTTTTCTCTTTTTTTTCTTGCTGATTTGGAGAAAAGCCTCAAGTTTTCCCTGTAAATATTCTGCAATAAGCTGCAGTAGCATCATGCTCAGATAATAACAGTTCTGCATGTGCTGAGCGAGCTGGTGTCAATCACTTACAGACAGCTGCCGTCTCTGAGAGTGCTACAGAGTTAGCAGCATTTATGTCAGCACTAAGCAGTAAAGCCTGCCTCCTCTACCCTGCTGGCACAGCACCTTCCCTTGTCCTGGCCAGATTAACGGCTGATTGTGCACTGCAATGCCCAGCAGTGCCTGCTCACCTGCCCTAAGAGGCCTCTGCCTAGCACCGAGCAACCAGCCACTATCGGGTGCAACCAGACGTCACTGTGAAACGGGATTACGCTGCCAAGAGTGACACACAGAAATACAAAGACACCAGAGAAACATCCGAAGACTGATTTACATAACGCAAGCTTGTATCACACTTTTGCATAACCCACAGGAGTAATGTATTGTTCAGAGGGAGCCTTATTTTTTGTTCCATTCTTAAATGAATTGGCATTAATGAATGTGCTTAGTAATGCTGACAGGCAATGAGAATAAAAATGGAGCTTTATTATCACTTTCCTCATACATTTAAAAAATTTGAGCTGCTACATAACTGGAGGGGGTTTTACAGTATGTTCTTCAGTCTGAACTGCATTACAGGGATAGTTCATGCAAAAAAACAAACAAACAAATAAATAAATGAATGTAAATTTAAATCAATCAATCAATCATGTCATCCCAAACCTGTCTAATTGTATTCCTTCTGCAGAAAAAGATATTAGATATTTTGATCATTTGATATCCTGTTTTTGCCCATACAATGAAATTCAGTGTCCAAAACAAGTCTTCTATTGTATGGCACAAAATAAAAAAAATAAAAAGGCAAAATTGAAAATTTTAATAATTTACTTACTCACAAGTTGTTCCAAGTTTCCTTCTTCTGTATGTTGCTGAATGCAAAAGAACATACTGGTAACCAAACAGTTGCCTGTCCCCACTGAATTCCATAGAATGGGAATATATATATATTAGTGCTGAATCTAAAATATATATATATATATAAAATATATATATATATATATATATATATTTATTATGTACGCCTGTTCAATTGCTTGGTAACACAAATTGCTAATCAGTCAATCACATGGCAGCAACTCAATGCATTTAGGCATCTAGGGCCATGTCCACACTAATACATTTTCGTTTGAAAACGCATCTTTTTCTCTCCGTTTTGGCCTTCCGTCCACACTGAGACGGCGTTTTTATCAAGGAAAACGGAGCTTTTTAAAAACGCTCTCCAAAGTGGATAAATTTGAAAACGCCCTTTTTGCGTTGTACTGTGGACTGTGAAAACGGAGGCTTTTGAAAACGATGACGCAAGTTTAGTCATGTGAAGCATATTATACCAATAGATATCCGTGTTTATACTGGTATTGTGCACGTTATGTGCTATGCACTTTCACACTATTGCTATAGATGTGTTATTTTGTACAATCTTCATATCACAGTCCTGCAAAGATGAAAGGAAATTTACTCACGATCGCGAGTTGCGTTATAGATCAGACGTACAATTGTGAGTGTGTGCGACCTGGACGCGTCAGTGAATGGTGAGTTCTTTTCGTAAATAAAATATATAACATTTCCTGTCAGAAAAACTGCATGAAAACGTTTCATGTCTGTTCCATGTGTATAATCTGCTGTGAGCTTTTTTGAGGCTTTACGAATCCGCAGAAAGCGAATTTAACTTTTTCTGATGTTTCTGTGTGGATGAGACACTTGGAAAACGCTTGAAAACGCTACTGTGGATGGAGAGCGTTTTAAAACGAAAACGCCGTTTTCAAATGTATCCGGATTAATGTAGACGTACCCTAGATGTGGTGGAAACGACTTGAAGTTCAAACCGAGCATCAGAATGGGGAAGAAAGGGGATTTAAGTGACTTTGAATGTGGAATGGTTGTTGGTGCAGGACGGGCTGGTCTGAGTAATTCAAAAACTGCTGATCTACTGGGATTTTCACACACAACCATTTCTAGGGTTTACAGAGAATGGTCTTAAAAAGAGAAAATATCCAGTGAGTGTGGATAAAAATGCCTTGTTGATGTCAGAGGTCAGAGGAGAATGGGTAGACTGATAAGGCAACAGTAACTCAAATAACCACTCGTTACAGCCAAGGTATGCAGAATACCATCTCTGAACGCACAACACATCAAAACCTGAAGCAGATGGGCTACAGCAGCAGAAGACCACACGGGGTGCCACTCCTGTCAGCTAAGAACAGGAAATGGAGGCTACAATTCGCACAGGCTCCCAAAACTGGACAATAGAAGATTGGAAAAACGTTGCCTGGTCTGATGAGTCTTGATTTCTGCTGTGACATTCAGAAGGAAGGTTCAGAATTTGGTGTAAAGAACATGAAAGCATGGATCCATCCTGTCTTGTCTCAATGGTTCAGGCTGGTGGTGGTAGTGTAATGGTGTGGGGGATAGTTTCTTGGCAGACTTTGGGCCCCTTAGTACCAATTGAGCATCATTTAAACGTCACAGCCTACCTGAGTATTGTTGCTGACCATGTCCATCCCTTTATGACTACAGTGTACCCATCTTCTGATGGCTACTTCCAGCAAGTTCACTTTACTCAAATGGCCTCCACAGTCACCAGATCTCAATCCAATAGAGCAGCTTTGGGATGTGGTGGAACGGGAGATTCGCATCATGGATGTGCAGCCAACAAATCTGCAGCAACTGCGTGATGCTATCATGTTAGTATGGACCAAAATCTCTGAGGAATGTTTCCAACACCTTGTTAAATCTATGCCACAAAGAATTAAGGCAGTTCTGAAGGCAAAAGGGGGTCCAACTCGGTACTAGCAAGGTGTACCTAATAAAGTGGCCAGTGAGTGTATAATGGAAGTCAATGGGGACCAGATACTGTTGTATTTACCAATTTTTCTAAATATATTTGTGGTCAGCAGAAGAAGGAAATCCATGCAGCTTTGGAACAACTTTAGCTGAGTAAAAGATGACAGAATTGTTATTTTTTGGGTGAAATATCCCTCTAGGCAGATTCACTGTCTTTTTCAAGCAGGGCAGTTTGCAGATTACTATTAATATTTACTATTGTTATTTTTTTCAGGGTAATTTATAGAAGGTAAAAGATGTGGTTATCCTTCCTGGCCTGAAAGTAAAACTAATTGTTAATAATAATAAGAAAAAATCAATCAATCATTCAATCAATCAATCAATCAATAAACAAACAAACAAACTGACAGAAAAATAACTCTCCACTTATGAACATAGTACTATCCAGGTTGCAGCAGGTTAACTGTTTTTGGCAGATCAGGAAATATTTATTTTCCTCAGTAATGTAATGGACTCTGAAAAATGTCATAAATATCACTCTTGTGTAAGTATTTAAAATGTCACATTCTATCAGAGCACTATAATTGTCCCAGAACGTTATGAGGCTAACATTAATCACATATTTAAAAGTTAAGGTCTTCTCCTTTACTAAGTTTCAAAGGCTTGTGCTTGAAAGGTGTTTGGTTTTCTTGTAAATTCTTTCCCCATGGCTTTGTTGTGTTATTTACAGATTTTGGAGAGTCGAGACAGCTGAAATAAAGTTGATCCTTAGCCTTTTTCTCAAACCACCACATGTTCTCCTTTGAGGACTCTTTGCTTATTGTTTTACTGTGTTATCTCTTACCTCAGCACTGGGAACTTTTTAAGATTAGCATGGTGAGAACCATATGTTCAGGAGACCGAATTCATCCATTACTTGAATCCCCAGGAATGAACTTGTCTTCTTGTTTGCATTGCAAACCCAAATAGGAATAGCAAATATGACATCCAAATCCTGTGGTTATTGGTGAATATGGAACACCAGCTGAATTGGAACAGGGGGATTAGATCTGGACCAAAATGCTTACGGCCAGAAGAAATGTGGCTCAGTGATTATTGTCTTGTTATCAGAGCTTTCCTTGCCTTATTGCACTCTATCCTCCTTCTCACACTCTTACTTTCACTTCTTCTTTTGCTACTGTATTTTATGTAATGTAATTTTGTCTTTGTAGACATTTCCACTAATATTATGACCTTCTTTTTTCTTTTCTTTTTTTTTCACAGCAGTCCCAGGGTATCCTCGCTTCTCAGGGAGTCTAGCCCACACCTTTCTTCCCATAAGCCATTTGGATCACCATGCCAACAGTGGGGTCCTCTATGGACAGCATCGTTTTTATGATACACAAAAAGGTGGGCAAAATTATAATTCTGGAATTGACATTTCTGCTTATTTCATAAACTGTTATAATGAGTAAGTTGCATGTTTTATATGCAGCTCTACTTCTCTGTTGTATTCTCCAAATATGATCTGGTATAGTTTCATAAATTGACCCTCAAGAAAAGCTTATGTTGGCACTAGTTTAAATGATAAACAGCCCTATCTGATCTAATTCACAGAGAACTTCTATTTAAGAAGCCTTCCGTCCCAGCCCCCACTCATCTCAGCCAATCACAACATCCAGCCGATGTCAAGGACAGGATCGGGACAACTCCAGGGCTCATGCAGCAGGGACAGAGATGCAGGAAGTGGGATGAACCTACAAAAGGGTCTTAAAGAGCCTAGCTTAGAGAGAGGTGTGGTTTCAGCTGCAAAAGATAAAGACAGGCCTAGTAATAAACATGATTCTAAAGACCGCCATCACCACCAACTACCGCATCATCACTCCCATCAAACCCAGCTCCACCCACAACATCCAGCCACTATGGAAGAAATGAACGGCAGGGGACACAAAGCCACTCTGCCTATGGAGTATAAGGAACATCCACAGAGCATGGGAAAGCCTCTTAGTGCCTGTCTGCTGAATGGAAAGATGCTAAATGGGGACCAGGGAACAGGGGCAAAAGGCTCCATGACTACTTGCGGTGGAGATGGGGTGGGTAGAGGTAATGTAGGGTCCAATAATGTCCAAAACAGACACGTGGGTGGTGGCACTAACGGGCGCTGTGGTAAAGAGGTGATAAGTGGGGAGATGCGGATCAGTGAACAGCCTCCTACAGACTGTCTGGAGCGAGGTCAGGCACTGCAGCATTCTTTGCCCTACTCAGTGCCCCCTCCACTGCCCATGGCTGCTGGAGGGGGGCATCCAAGTGGCTTCCACTGTCTGCAGCTCCATCCTGGCCACCCCCATCACCCACACCAAAATCGCCACTCACACCATCACCCTGACTTTTTCTGCCCTCCACCACCAGCCCCTATCGGAAATCCTTCCTTACATGATAAAGGAATCAATAGTGGTGGCTGCAGAGACCCCAAAGTGACTGGAGCCACATTTATTCCATCTGTTAGCCACCTTGGGGAGAAAACCGGAGGCCCCTTCCAGATGGGCAACTCTGAGTGCCAGGGGGTTGGGGGCGGAGTAAACAGTGTCAAGGACAAGGCCATAGAAAAGACTGGCAATGGGGGGCATCATGGTAACTGGCCCAGGAAACAACAGCATCAACCTCTGACCCAGCAGCAGAGTCCCTACAGAAAAGCTGAAAAAGCTCCTGACTGGATGCACAACCACCACCATCACCTACAGCAACAACAGCAGCAGCAAAGCCATTCCCAACAACACCAGACTGTGCGCTCCCGCAGTGCCGACTACATCAACAGTATGGAAACAGACATGTTCAGATCTACACTGACTCAAGAGACAAAGACAGTTCATCCTCTACCCAACCAAACCAACACCAATTCCCAGCCCTACAGAGACTGCTCACACTCCGGGCCTCCAACCATTTCCTCACCTCTTGCTGGGAAGACCATGACCCAGCACACTAGTGGAGGAGGACACGGAAGCTGCTCTATGCAGCGAGATGGACAGAAGGTTGCCCGCATTCGCCACCAACAGCACAGTAGGGCTGGCCCCGATAACCCTGGCACAGACATGACCCAGGCTAATGGGAACCAGGAGATTAAGCAGAAGATGGAAATGTCTCCTTATGGCTACAACAACAATGTGCAGCATCACCCACATCAGCAGACATCAGTGCCATCTTGGGCCATGCAACCTCATCACATCCACTCTGAAGAGAACGGGCACAAAGCTTACATGGAACCTAACAGTGGAGCTGCCAACAACAGAACGCCCACACAACAGCAGCACCAGACGGCAGGAATGGGTCCTCCTCCTCCTCCTCCCCTTCATCCAGCTCCTCCTCAAAACCAGCAGGAGGTCACAAGCTCACAGGGAGAGAACAGTGCCATGAAGAACCTTCTGAAGTACAGCAACCAGCAGCCTCTCCTCCTGTCCCAAAAGAGCCCATTTGGAGGGCTTGGGAACCTCAAAACAGCAGCTAATGGCACCAGCTGCTCTATACAGGGAGGCAAGCAGACCTTACCCTCCAGGAAAAGCCAAATCCATGAAAGCGAGCGAGCTGATTATGGTGGACGTGGCCGAGAGATAGGAGATGTCCCAAATGTAGAGGGGGAGGTGCGACAGCCTCCAGTCGGGATTGCAGTTGCTGTGGCAAGACAGAGAGAACCTCCCTGCCAAGCATCAGGCAGCCATCCCAGCAGCCGACAGGGGCGGGTGCACTCCACCATGAAAGGTAAGCTTGACCTTTGATCTGTCAGGGCCTTCCTAAACAAACAATGGGCAGGGACGCAGAGCAGTTTGTTTATTCGTGACCTCTGGAAGACTTCACTGATGAAAAATAAATAGAAGAACTTGCCAAGACCCAAAGTGGAAACAGCTTTTTCCTCTTGCAGCTGAAAAATGCCAGTGCAGAGGGAGAAAGAGCACATGCCACTGTAGAGAAAGGCTGCTCAACAGCTGTTTGCATGCTGAGTGCCAAAGACAGTGAGAGTTGCAGATGAGAGAAAGTCACTGATGTAAATTTGTTTACCATTTTGTAGGCACTTCACGCTCCATGTATCCTTCAGATTCAGCTGGAGAGGAGGAGAGGAAAAGGATGAGTGTAGAACACATGGGCCACCGGTGCCTAGAGAGAGAACGAGACGTGTATATCAGGTGAATGATCCACCGCTCACTCACTTCTTTTCACTTGTCACACATGCTCAAGTCCTGACCTTTCACCTGTCTCCGATCTGGCTTTGCAGGGATAACAAGGAAAGGGTGGAATTTGCACACATCCATCCCTCAAACACTTGCCATGGTGACCTCACCTCTCACATCATGGTGCCAGGTGGCACTTCCATGCAGTCGAGCCAATTAGGAGACCCAGCTGCACATACACACTCTGCTCACCACCACTGGATGCCACGTACAGGAAGTCCCTCCCTATGGATGACAGGTCACTCCTACGGTCAGTAATGTTGAGTATAGAATGAGTCTTCACTATTTTTCTTGTTCCTTTTTGGTCATTGTGAGGTTCATACGTTCATTTCGGTTTCTACTAATAAATTTGTTTTAAAAATGATAAACTTTGTTGTATCCTTGAATTTTTCTTATGTTTTGTAGGTATTGGCCACACAGCTCTGCATCAGAATCTCCCTCCTGGGTTTTCTGCAGCTATGCCTGCCCCTCTTCAGCCAGTTCTACCCCTGCCCCAAGACCCCTCCACCCAACTGGTGGTGCTGCCCAGTGAACCTACCACACACCCAGCTACTCACCTTGGTATACCATGGTGTTTTCTGCCTAGTATTCTCATTTCCTCTCATATACTCAATTTATTTGCCCTGCTGAGCCTGACCCATTTGTCAGATTTAGCATTCATTCTTTTTGTGAGGCACACAGCAGCTCTCATGGGTTTCTACCTGAAGATTTTACTGTCAGGTTGCCAAGCCTGAAAAATTATGCTCTATAACAGTGATTCTACTCAAGTTTCAAGGATATAAGATCACTTTAAACCAAGTCCACACTATATGACTTAAACTTCTAACCAATGCTCTTATAGTGTGATCATTTTCGAAAACATGCTTTGTCTAGTTGCAGGCAATACAGTGGATTTTATAATTTCAGACTTGTTTGAAATCTAGTCGACTGTTCTTCAGGTGTATACAATGTCCCAATGAATGAGAGAGCAGCTATGAATAACAGCCAAAAAAAGGCTAAGATGAAATAGCAGAAACATGCAAGAGGAAAACACACAATATGCACACAATCACACAAACGGTTTCCTGTCAACCACCTGCTCCTCCCCCACATGGTCTGGGTCAGGATGCTTTCACTACCCCCCTCAAAGCTCTTGCCATATGTGCTCTAAAACATGCTGACGTAAGAAAACCTCCCAGCCTTATAAGTCTACACAGGCCTCTGCTCTGCAAACAGGCTGTGAAATCTAATTATCTTCATGTCTTCGAAGGCACACTTCCTTCAGTGCTCCACAGGAATTCCAGCTGAAAGGGGAAGTGCATCCACAAAAGCCTCCCCCCGGGAAACATTAGTTAAGCTGGGTTAATGTTCCAGAGCAAAGGTCCGTGATGCGTCAAGGCAAGCACAGGGGAGGGAGAAGAGGGGTCAGGCTGAACATGCACATTAATGATGCTATGTAAAATGGGAAGAGTAGAAAAACACATTTGACTTGCGGAGGCAGGGGCTGAAGATGTGTCACTGTAGATGTGCACGGCTGGATTTCTGTTCCTGCCAGGGGAACGGCAGGAGTTTATCCCTGACATGGGAACTAAGAAGTCGCCTAGACTACATGCTGTAGTATGGGTCCACTGTGGTTTTCAGAGAAGGGGATTTTTCAAGGGAGTGAATATAGTTTGTCAAATGCCAAGCTTCTCATGGTAATATTTATTCTAATGGGAACAGCTTCCATTTGTTCACTTTCATCTTAAACAAATAATTATTTTTGAAAGCGTGTATCATTCTGTGCTCACACGGCTGCACATTTGGGTTGGAGACTTCTAGTGTGAGAAAAATGAGGGAGGAATGTAGTAAGTATGAGAAAACGAAAGTGGTGAACAGGGAGCAAGACACCGAAAAAGAGCGTGGGAGTGCTAGTTGATGGGTCTCTCTCTCCCATGCACTCAGTGTAGGCCAGAGTTATTATAGATATAAAAATCTCACAAGGGCTCAAATTATTTTTATTTCATTTTTTATTTTGCTTTTTTTTTTGTTTTCAATTTCACTTAAGTTTTAGTTTTAATACTTGGAATGATATTGAATTTTTAAAAAATGTCTTGTGATGAAAAGATAATTCAGTCAAAAATTCTGATTCTGTCTTCATTTACTCACCCTGATGTATGACTGATTTTGTTTGTGGAACACATTTTTTTTTTTTTTTGACCATACAGTGGAACACAGTGGTAACCAAAATGTTTTAGTAACCAGCATTTTTCAAAACATCATCTTTTGTGCAAAATATAGAAAGTAACATGGGCTTAGAACAATGCAAGGGTGAGTAAATGATGACAGACATTGCATTTTTTTGAGTAAACCATGCCTTCAGCATATCACAAAGGGTCCTCGTTGTCTATTTCGGAAGTTATTTTTGATAGAACACATCAACAGTATGTACAAACCAACCAATATTAAATTATCCAAACCTTTGTATCTATACCTTTTACTACACTTCTAGTTGTTGTTTTTATAGTTTTCATTAGAAATAATATCCTCAGTATAGGCTGTGTTTTCATAAGATGTTAAAGATAAAAGTGATGATCCAGACCCAGTGTGAGATAAATTAACATTCTGTTGCCTAACATAGCCTTCCACATGATTCCACACAACACTAACACTTCTATGTTCTCATTAGATGTGATGGAGCAGCCTGGCCTGTGGCCCCCAGTCTACAGGGCCCGAGGGGCCCACTCCCACATGCAGCATCCTGCTGTGTATCCTCGCTCGCAGTTTCTACGGCAACAAGAGCTTTATGCTCTCCAGCAACACCAGCAGTTGCAGCATCAGCAACACCCCAGCCATCACACGCCACCACCTCCATCACACAGAGTAGCAAACAACTTAGAGCTTCAGCAGAGAGCCACAGCCGACCACAGCCAGGTAAACAAAACACACACAACCCCTCATATAACCATTGTACAGCAGTGGTTTAGAAACAGCTGGGCTTTCAAATGAGCTAATGCTTGACACCTGATACTGAGAGAGGATGCACTCCTCTCTGTGGAACTAGACAGTCGTTTTTGTGTGCAGGGGAGTAAACAACATTTGGAGCCAATAAATCATGAGTTTCATTTAAAAAAAATCCCCCTATAAAACCACAACTGCTCCCTAGGATCCATAATTTCCTCCAAGGTCCAGTTACATTTTAGACATACACAACCAAATGCAGCCAGCAATGGACTGTGGTAAGATTGGGCCAAGCACTACTCTTTTTGATTGCAGGTCTAAATCAATAGATCTGAGCAAGTACGGTCTAAATGAAAATCTGATTCAGCAAGACAGGGGTTCCAAATTGCACTTACATTGATGTGGAGATTGCATGACCTGACGGACTTCAGAATATTTGTCAGTTCCCTTAAATTAACCAAACTGCCCAGATCTCATTATGGGGCTTGAATTCTATTTATGGATTTTTCCATCTAATTCTTTCAATGCCTAGGTGCAAAAGAAGGCAGAAGAACAGAGCATGGAGCTAGAAGACATTTTGTCTGACCCCAGGACTCCCAAACCTGCTAAGTGCTATGCCTATGGCCCATCCAACCGGGCCTCCTCACCTTCCAGGGGCTCCACTGCCCACTTGTCGCCCTGCTGCCAGTCCCCTTGTATGCGGCCTCACCCTAAAAGCACACCCTCTACTCCCTGCCCCGCCCCAAGTCCAGTAGTTGTGACACCTCGCTCACCGGCCATCAGCCCTTCTCCATCACATATGCCCAAAACTGTTGAGTCCCAGGAAAAGAGAGTGGAAGGGCAGCCACCACAAGACTATCCTCAATCCATGGAGCCTGGTAAGGAGTTATTCCCCTTTACTTACTGTACATTACTTGTTGACTTGTTGACAAAATTTTGTCTGTCTTAGCGTCAGGAGGCGATCTGAAATTTGTGTGGTCGTTCACTCTAGATTTGTATCTTTGTCTTGAAGCTTAGGTGCCTGCTTCAAGTCAGTGTGTCTCAAAAACACATACGCCATATGTTGGTTGTTATTCATGCTGTGCCCCTCATGCAGAAACAATCAGGACTTTTTTAGACTGTGTGGGTGGCTATATAGGCAAGAACACTATTGACTAAGCTGCTGATAAATGCAGAAAATGGCTGCCAGCTCAGCTCCCCAGTGCCATCACATCAGTAATGATGGAGAAATACCTTGTCCAGACTCACCCCCACCCCCCAGCCCACACCCTCTTTATCATCATTAACACCTCACTAACTGTTACAGCATGCCAGAGGGTACAGCAGTGTCAGAAAGTGAGCCCTGTTTTACCTCAGAATTACAGATGCACTTCTTAAAGTTGAATCAAGAACAAGGCATAGTGTTGCTGTCATGTGGAATGAAATGCATTCTTGTTCAGATCTCTGGTGCAAAGCTTTTTAAGGTTGTCAAAAATAAGACAAGATTCATATGCTGATATTTTTTAAATGCTGACCAACTAAGCTTTGTTTATGTTCCCTGTCACAGATCTGCCACCTGGATATACCTATCCAGAAATCAACATGGGATATAGGAATCAAGACGTTCAGCTGGCAGAGCCTGCTGATCTGGAGGCTGTTCAGACTGAACCTGTTGAGCATCCTCCTCCAGCTCTCTCCAACTTGAGAGAGGGCCTAGAATGTCATTCAATGGTGAGGCCACTCCGAGAACCACAAGAGGCAGCAATGGACGTTGATGCCACTAGTCTAGTTGAAGAACAGCCTGAGGTTGTGTTTGTGCAAGGGGAGGATGTCGAGACGGTCATGGCCATGGGCTGCTGTGAATCCATAGAGGACAATCAGGAAAAGGAGCATGCAGACATAATTTGCACACCTGCTGAAGTTTCAGGGTGTGAAGTAGGACAGGTAACTACCCTATCATCTGAGGAAGTAATCCATC
Source organism: Cyprinus carpio (assembly GCF_018340385.1). Classification (NCBI taxonomy): domain Eukaryota; kingdom Metazoa; phylum Chordata; class Actinopteri; order Cypriniformes; family Cyprinidae; genus Cyprinus; species Cyprinus carpio. The sequence continues at coordinate 36,815,427 of NC_056599.1, read as the reverse complement.
AAGAAGAACCGATTGTTACCTTTGAGGAAGAAGTGGGTGAAGATATACCTCCTCAAGAGAGTGAAGACATTGACACACTGAAGGATCCAATACCAATACCACAAACATTTGTCTCTGATAGTTCACTCAACCAGCTGCCAAACACCACTGCCCAAGCAGATGTTGCAGTGGTTGCTGAGGAAGATGAAAAGAAAAACTGTGTGAAGATTGCTTCTCCAACAATGAATAGCTGCTCCCAGGGTCTCACAACGAGTTACTGGAGTTTGGAGCTCCTGATTGCAGCATCCTTCTGTGGGGACTGTCCTCCTCCCTCTCCACCTTCCCCTTACCAAATCCAGAGATACTGTGGCCCACCCAACTCCACCTATCATGGCATGGAATTGCTGAGTGAGCTGGCTGATCTGGAACTGCAACGGTATCAACAAAGTAAAACTCAAGGTATGTTACTGGAAAGTTTACAGGGAGAAAAAGGGCTCAATTTTTGACTGGTTTTGCTTCAGAACCCAGATTTTCATTGAAAAATCTCCACTGTTTCCCTTTTAAGGACCATATATCTGTGTCGCATCTGTTCTTTTCTCCTGCTGTTAAGTTTTCTGCAAACAGTAGTCCTGTTTGTCACTAAACAGTAAAGCCGGTTTGTAATCACAAAAGGAGTTGGTGTTTTCACTCTAGAGCATTATCTAGGCTAATTAGGTATTTCACCTCTTGTTAAAGCTTCCCTCATATTATCATGTTTTTCATTCATGCAAGAGTATGTATAGTGGTTGTTAGAGCTACTTTAAACTATTTAAGTAGTCCCAGAGGATCTACTAAAATTGTGAATACAATATTCACTTTTTATTGATTTGTTTTTGTATCTTCTCTGTTGCTTTAGTACCTTTTGTTAAAGGGGTCATCGGAAGCGACATGCACTTTACAAGTAGTTTGAACTGAAATGTGTGTTGGCAGTGTGTGGAGACAACCACCCTATAATGATAAAGATCTACCCAGTGTTTTTTTTTTTTAATCTCGTTAAATAATTTCCCCTTTCTCAAATCGAGCCGATCTCAGATGCCTGTCTATATGATGTCACACAGACCCTGGCCACTCCCACGATTGTTGAATGACACTACCGTACAGTCTTTCTGTTGTTTCGACTCTGGAGCAGATGTAGACAAGAATGGCTCCCAAGCAATTGAGGTGTTCTGTTGTTGGATGTAATAATGAGTATAGCAGTCGTCATTTACTCCCAACATCTGAGCCTCTGAAGAAGCAGAGGATTAGCTTTGTTTTTGAAGGGAATGCGCCCCTAGATCTGCCTAAATGCATTTATGTTCGCACGAATCATTCGTAATCCAGCCTCACCTATAGAAGAAGTGAGTTTAAGGTTCTTTTATGAATCTTTGCAAATCCCTTTCCCTATTAACGTGCTAGTTAGCAAGTTCTGCAGCTGAAGTAAACAGTCTCGTAAGAACGGCTCGTCACCCCACAGAAGAGAGGGGTGGGGTGAGCAGAGCTCATTAACATTTAAAGGAACATGGATTAAAATGGCTTGTTGAAAACAGAGCTGATTTTGACGGGAAAAAGGGTGTTGTTTTACACTACCAATGAGAAATTTTATCCGAAGTATGTTTCCCCCGGCACTGGATATATAGCTGCCCACTGCTCCGGGTGTGTGTTTACAGTGTGTTCACTTCTCACTGCTGTGTGTGTGCGCTTGGATGGGTTAAATGCAGAGCACCAATTCCGAGTATGGGTTACCATACTTGGCAAATGTCACGACTTATAGACTTTTTATTAAGGCCCTAAAGAATCATATCAACTTGTAGAAAATGGGCATCTGATGACCCCTTTAAAACACACAAACACACACACACACACACACACACACACACACACACACACACACACACACACATAGTTGTCTTGTTAATATTCAATGTTGTATCTGAATGTGGAGATCCTTCCTCCTGTGATATCTTATAGTACAATCTGCATCTGTTTCATGAAGAATGATCTGATATTTGCAAATAAAGACATAAATTAGCCCTTCATTTCAGTCTTTTCTACAATGCCTCTTTCCAGCTAGCGTAGATACCAGATACATAGCTAATTTATGATAGATTTCACAGTATGAGAGCCATAATATATTGTATTAATATATATATGTTCCTTTTTTCTTTTCTTTTTTTTCATCAAAGAAGAAGATCAATGGATTTTTGGCCTGCAGAGTCTTGCTACTTTGGCAGCAGCTCGTGCCCTTGAATTGGGCTCACAGGAGAGCAGCGCCACAGATGCTGAGAAGCAGTTTCCTGCTCGAAGAACTCTCAACTTGCGCAGAAAATGCAGCTGGACGCCTCGCCATGAGCCGGTAACACATCCATGTCTTTTTCTCATATGCGTTTTCCTCATGTAGTTTATAATCTATTTTATTAAAAATAAGCAAACGCTAGAATACATGAACATAATTTATAGCCTATCCAACAAAAGAACATAAGAAATATGTAATTTGCATCCTACTGGCATCCTCAGTCTAGTTAAGGACTGTAATGAACTTAAAGTTAATTGGATAACAAAACTATTAACTCAAGGATAGAACCAGAATGTCATCCCAGAGGTCATCCAAGACTGGAGCAACTGACCAGCAACTAAGGGAAGGTTTGTTTGATTTGGTTGCTCCAGGTTTGCCCAGTGAAAGGTACCATGGACAGTATGGATGGGCAGGAGTTGGCGATGCGAGTGAGGCTAGCAGAGCTACAACAGCGTTACAAAGAGAAACAGAAAGAACTGGCCAAACTCCAGAGGAAGCATGATCACCAGTAAGCACTACCCACTAACACAAAACTATTAAATCTTTTCATTCTTTCTACATAATATGTGTGAACACATAAGCCCTCAAAGTCCAAATTTTTCCTCCTTGAAAAGTGAAGTGTGTAATTTTATGTTTATGAGCGTCAGTACCCCAGATGTCATTCTGTGCTAAAAATAATCCTTTCTTTTAAAAATTATAATTTGCCTTTTTTTTTGCAACTATGTATTGAATACGAAAATACCCATGTTTTTCTTTAGGAAAGAGGAGACTCCTCGCAGTCCAGCACGTCGTGGCCCTGGTAGACCACGCAAGCGCAAATCAGTCCCTGGTCTTGGCTCTGGGGCCCTTAATGAACCCCAGAAAAAAGTCAAGTAAGTATCTCCTATTCCCTTGTCCTCTTTGCCAGCATCTCACAAACACAGCAGATAAGCCTCACATATCAGCACAACCCAGCAGACGACTCCACAAACCATAAACAGGAAACAGGAGAACTCATCTGACCTCAGTGAGGAAGTCCAGTTATACTTTATCTCTCCTAATCAGTACTAGGCCTGAATTGCATTACATGCATTTGGCAGCGCAAAGCGGTTGGCCATGTCTTCATATCTCCTTGCAAAGGTTCCACTGTGTGTTTGCTTGGTTCAGGCTTATAGACAGTATCCTGAATCTGTGTACATACAGCGCCTGTCAATAAACTTGTTCTGTGTCTGCCAATCGTTGATGTGAATGGCATGACTATCCTGCAGCAGCCTGGGGGGGGGGGGATTCAACAGGCCGTGGATGTAATTAGAGCACTGTGAATTCTACTGTAATCTATTTTATTGCCAGGAATGTGACAGATTCCTGTCGTTTAGCACTTGGGTCAGTGCAGGCCAGGAGAAGAGGTTAAGTAATTAGTGTGTGAGTGTGCTGTTGTGGAGGACAGCTGGCTGTGTCGATAGTAGAAAAAAGGCACTTTTTTAGAACACTTTATTTTGGAACATAGCACATATAATGACTATAGTTAGGATGAGTGATTGTACTGTGTTCCTCAATGCCTGCTGGTATAGAGAGGATCTGTCAATGTTTGAATCTCTTCGGAGCTTTGAAGAGTGTAATTGACACTCCAAACACCCCAAAACCTCTTTCTATCTCTTTTTCTCATTGTGTTCCCGGGTGTCCCACTGTCATGTCACCTCCTCTCTGTTTCCGCCCGCCTGCCCTCGTGCCAACCAGCCGCCACAACGTGATTCCATATGACAGTGACACCCAGACGCACGGGCAGGCGGCCAGGGCCCCTCACCGAGGGCAGTGTGTTTGTGTGTTTGTCTACTGTATATAAAGGAGGGCAGTGTGTCTTGTAGCATTTATCAGGCTAGCAGCCAGATCTTAATTGTGTACAACATCACACTAGATTTTCTGCTATCGTGCTCAGGGCAGTACTGCATACTCACCCTTTGGCAAAAATCACTGTTTAATGCAAAATGTAATTTATGTGCCTTAAAACGTTTTTACCATGTGTTTACATGATTTGTAAACTAATACACTTTGACGTATGCGTAACTTAACCAGTTCTATATAGCTTTTATGACATGGTATACTTGCTCAGTAGCGCACCTGGTACAGCATTGCATTTGTGATGTTGAGTGCTCGGGTCAAGTCCTGTGAAACACAAGTCATGATAAAAAAGCTCCAAGTCTTAAAGATAGAAGTATGTTAAAACTGCATGATTGTCTGAGCAAATGCATATTTATGTCACGTTTGAGATAAATCATCAGGCATTTTACTACCGCAATACAGACAACAACCAACATAATAATAGTTTGCCAGATTCACAATCATCTGTTTCAGATAAAACTGAACGTGCTTTTAATGCCACTCACTGGATATTTTACTTTTAAAGTGTCAAGGAGCATGCAAAAAGCAAAGCAATATCATTTTGCAGAAATGTCGCCACTGGCACTAGTGAACAAAGTCTTAACTGAGGTTAAAGAACAGATTTAGCAAATATCTTCCCCTCAGGCCACCTAAGCTTGTTTGTTTATCATGCATAATCTTTCTGACCACTAAAAGTGAATTTATTTATAAATCAAATTCAGATGGTATGTTAAGTTGAATCAGGTTTGGAACCAGAATCCTTAAAATACTTTACAATCTTCTTTACTAATTGTGCTGTTTTGGTTTGTTCGATAGTATAATACTGCTGCTGTTGCACTCGTGGTTAACACAACGCGACACTGCATTACATAATGAGAAGCTATAAAGCAGACAGGTTCACACGTTCAGTGATTTCTCTACTGCAGGTGACTGCACTGAGGCATTGTCACTTGCTGCTTTCCATTTAGCCTTTTGAGATTGAAGGCAGTGGGTCAGTAGGTAGTAACTCACATCCTGTGTGTATGTGGTTGTGTTTGTGTCTGACACTGTGTCTGTGCTTAAAAATCCTTACAGTGATATTCAATGTGTGTGTGTGTGTGTTTGTATGTTTGAGAGAGCTCTGTTTAATTAGCTGCCGTGAGCATGTACCAAGGGGAGGGGCCATGTCATGTTGTGTTTGTCAGTTCGTTGCGCGGAGGGGCCTACCTCACGGGGATAGAACACACACTCCGTTGCACCCTCTGTACCCTTGCCTGTCAATCACAAACACTTTCTGTATTTGTGTGCACATATACACACTAGTAGGCTATTTGAGTGTCAATAGACACAGATGCATCCCAGCCAAAACACGGCCAGTCTGATTCTATCCTGCAGGAAAGAAAAATCACAAGAGATCACTTTAAAATCCCAGGACAGCAATGAGTTTAAATAGAGATCAAATGGAGACAATGACTTTTTACTGTAAAAAAGACCCCAGCAATCTCACGAGTTTCAGAGATCTCAGTGACGTCCCAAATTGAGTTCTGATTTACCAAGATTCCAAGTCCAGCATCAGAGATCTCAATATGAACTTAATAATTTCTTATCAAATTCTGTAGAAACAGAATGATCTCAGCTATGCTTACCACATTTTAAAGAGCAACTATCTTATGCTGTGTCCTAATGTGTTCAGAGTTTCCATTAACAAGCAGTTTTTTTGTCCATTCATGCAAGATTTTGAACCAAAAAAATGTCATGTTGTGGATGGTTATGTCAGCTGAAATGTACCTAAATCTGAATGAGATGACTTTATCTTACGACACAGTTTTAAAGCCTGTTCACACTGAGGACAACAACCATAATGATTACTGTAATATTGATTTGTAATTCTATGAGAATTGGCAAGCCAGAATCAGAATATCAGAATATTATGGAAATACTTTCAGAACATTTTTTTTTCCCGGTGATAAATGATAATCAGCTGGGACAATAAGTCGCTGACAACATAACTGAAGCAGGCACTTATAACAATCAGTGGTGCATTTCCCAAAGCAATTATGTTTGTAAATTCTGTAGTCACCAAGTTCAGTGGAACTTATGACCATAGATAGCTAACAATGCTTTTGGGAAACACACCCCAGAACATTATTGTCCATTGTTGTGGATGCTTATATAGTTATAGTAATAGTTATCTTAACTGTTATCGTTCTTGGTGTGTGGCGAAGTTGATACTTAAATGAAACACAACCAAAATCTCCTTTATTTCTCCTGAGCTTTGAAAGAGCAACCGCAGAGCAAAACAGCATTTTCCTCTGGGACTACATAAGCAGAAGCACATTACAGCAAACAAAATCTCAATTAGGTTTCCACAAAGACAGCTTCTCTAGAGATGTCTACCGGCGATTAAACAGCTCGTGACTGACGGCACACTAGCGCTCAGCTCTCTGCTGGAGGATGGAAGGTAATCTTTTGTCTGTGTGCCGTCGGTCTAGCGTTCGTTCAGTCTGTCGGGCAGGTTTCCAGGGAAATTCAAGGGCATTCTCTCCCTGCCTGCATTCAGAGCCGAGGGGGACACGCTGTCTTGCTGATATGGAAATACAACTGTGAGGGCTCTGATATTCACCAAGAACAATAGCGTCAAACATGCAGTGCCCTCAAATGGCTTTTCAAAGCGACTGCCCCCCTTTTTTTGTAGCAGGAATCTCCCCTGATAATTCACGCTGGGCTTTTTATCCGGCAACTGCCCTCGAACAGTGGCGGGCTGACCGTCTGATCGCAGTTCCTCAAGCGTGAGGTGTGGAGACCATGCTTTTTTCTTCCCTCTTTCGATACTCATAAGAGGAAGAGCAGACAGCGATTTGAGCCCACTGAGAGGCAGCTTAGCCTCATTCTCTTTCTCATCTGTCTTTCTTGCTTTTTCTTTTCATACCAACACTGCCTGAGCTGTAGGGGTGTTTCAGTCATGAATGACTCAGTGATTTTGAACGAGTATTTTAAGTGAACGAATCATTCTCGTTCACTTCTGTTTCTGGCATTTTTGTTTACTGAAGTCTCTCCTTTGAAGCGACCGATTTTGAGACTGTTGATAGCACACACAGACAGCATTATAGTGCCGTTTCTGGAGGAGGATTTCATTGGTTGGACCTACTAGGTGAATACACTCCACTAAATGAGACTGAACGATGCAGCAGCGGTGAACAAATTGGGTCATTTTTGTGATCAATTTGTTTTAGTTTGTGGAGAAATTGGTTATGATTTCATACAATTTTACTAAAGGACAGTAAGAATTGATTTTGTTGCGAACAACTTTTGAACAAATCTGTTGAGTGAATGATTCAATGACTCCCAAAACACAAAAAGAAACAGCAATAATGATGTTAAGAATTCTGAGATGAATCCAAATATCCACCACTTCTGAGCTGCACTGACTGTAACAGCTTCTGTTGTTCTTTGATTGACAGGTTAGTCGGGGCGGGGCTAAGTCCACTAGCAGAGGAGCAACGGGGAGGTGGAGAATCGCAGAAGAAAAAGAAAAAATTGTCCAGTCGAGGATTTGGCCGCCTAAGCGCTACACAGGTCAGTGTCCACACAAGTCCTTTCTTCTCTTGCTCCCCTCAACCAGTCATCACTTCTGTATTAATTAATTAGCTCATGCTTTTTTATCAACCCCTTGCTAAGCTTCACCACCTTTGGTTACTATTGTTCCCACAGGATTGATTTGGAGATGCAAACAGCTAGAATTTGGGGACTTAGGGAAGGATTTAAAAAGTGGCCCTGAATAAGTCTTAATGTTGGTTCCCTCAGTACATCTGCTCAAATTGTTCTCTCTTAGATGAAGCCGCAGTGTTATCGGAAGAACAGCACCCTTGATCAACAAATAACTCAAATCAAGCAGAAGGTCCCAGGTGGACGACATTCATCTGGAGCTGCGTCAAGAGACCCAGAGTTTTCCTCAGCATCTAAGAGCCTGTACTCTGGCCATAGTAACGCCAAAAGAGATTCCACACAGCTCAGCACAGCCAATGAGTCTGAGAGCCTGAGCGATACAGGTAAAACCTTCTATAATGGCATAGTGGCTTTAAATGACAAAACTAAGATGATGTACTGTAACAATACAGAACAAATTAGTACTTACTTAGAATAACAAGAATAACACTCTAATATAGTCAACCTAAATACATTCATTTTTACCAACCAAATTGTTTTTTGTATGTGAAATCAGTAAGAAATAGCTCTTTATGGTAAAAATTGCAGTTGTACTCTTTTGGGTACTTGTGCAGTCAGAATAACCAAAATGCACACTTCTAGTACTGGAATTCTAAACTTTATGACTAAATGATGGAGTATAACTTTCACAAACTCCATCATGTCCTTGCAATGTAATCAATGGCAGTTTTCTCTGATGTACTTGTGTATGCATGGAATTATTTCCAGCTACGAGTGGGGACAGCGGGGCACAAGAGTGCTGGAAGAGGCACAATCCAGTGGCAGTTAAAAAGGAAAGAAAGAAAAGTCCTGGATCAGCAGCTTGTTTGCAGCAGCCAGGGGCAAGGATCCCGCAGGGCAGGGGACAGGAAGTGGATGAGGACGGGGAGACGTCACCCCCTGAGAGCGAGTCCTCTGAGCAAGGTGAGAGAGTCAGCCGGTTTGTGTCATCTTGGGAAAGTAAGAAAAGCTTACTGAAGCTTTCAAATGTGTCACAATTATTCGACACAGCTACGTTTTCACGACAACGATGTAGTCAAAAAAGGGAAAAGTTTTTCCCTTAAGTTTTAAAAAGTTTCACGTATACACGACAACATTTTCAAAACAATCTGCATTTACACATATCCGCGAAAACGGCCCAAAACGCTGTATTACGTATGCCAGTTGGCGCTGTCACCTTGTTAGTAAACAGTACCTGTAGGGAAGTGACGGTTATATGCTGTATATGATGCGTCTCCGCTGTTGGTTGTAATATTGGTGAAGTAAATCCACACTTTGCTGAAGAAGCGTTAGCAAACTCTTGAGCAGCAACAACAGTACCATATACTCCACCATTGTTGTGTATGTTTTACACGCTTGTCTTTAAAATCGACACGTACTGCACGTCTGCAAACCTAACATGTACTACGCACGCGCATGACATCACCGGTTTCAAAGATTCACGTTTTGGTTATTTACACGGAAACGATAACAGTGGCGTTTTCAAAAATATCCATTTTCAATCCCCAAAACACCATAGTTGTGTAAATGAACAGGCAAAAACACATAAAAAGTTTCCCGTTTTTGGATGAAAACGGCCCCTGAGTCTGTGTGTCACCACCTGTCTTGGTCCCTGTCTCTCTTCTCTTTCACACAGATGCAGTTGATCTCTTTAATATTTCTTAAATTAATGCATGTGCCCCGAGCGGCACTGAGAAAAGTTGTTATTGAGCGAGAGAGCAGTGTGTGTGTACGTGGGAAAACATTTATGTCTGTTAGGTGCCGTTCACACAGAATGCATCTTTGCATCTAAAAACGTGAGACGCAGTGCTCAGGAATGGTTTTTGATAAGCACAGTGCAGAATACCTCCTCCACCATGTTGCTGTCAAATAAAAAAAGTTGCCATGACTACTAGGTACTGTAAACAAAAGCTTACAACGCTTGCCCCGCCTCCGGAGTGTTCTGATTGTTCCACTGTTTTGTAGCTGATGATGAGCAGCTCTGCATGTAAATGTTGAAATTCTTTTAACTTGACACAGGGTCTTGAAAACATGGCACTCATGTGCGAGACACTGCAAAAGACACAAGAAATGAGCGCAATGGTCATATGCGTCTGTCTAGCACGCCTACATAGAAAAAAAGAGAGGAAAAGTACCGCATAGAAATGGAAAAACACGTTCTGTGTGAACAGCCACTTAGTCTAGACTCTAGAGTAACCAGACTTTTGGTAGACTTATTTGGTTCACTTAGACAGGAAGATATCATTTGACCAACCTATATTGCAACCATATAAATCTGTTTTTGCAAAGTTAGTTTTAACATGTCATTTAGGTATGGGTTTATCTGAAAAATGGATACCACCGTAATAGACTGGCATGGGGAAAAAAAATCTAGTTTGAGAGAAATGCAGGAAAATCTGTGCTTTATGACTTTATGATCAGAATTTTTGTCAGTCCAAAAGTTTTAAATATCAATTACTTCCTTGATGGAAAACAAAAAAGAATATGAAGTTGTTCCCATGACTGTCTAGTTTACTTGCTACTTCAGAAACCTCCAGAAAACAACACCATAACTCATGGTTTCATATGGCATACAAATGTTTGCACAGTGAATGATTTCCAAATTAGATCAAGATGTAGTTGTACGGCGACCATTTCTTTATAGTGATTCCAACATATCATGTTTGGATATTTATATTATAGTCAGATGTGAACAGCCATACTGAAATGTCATTTTCATGATACAGAGGAAGATGAAGAGGAAGGCAGTTATGGCAGTGAGGAAGGCCAAGACATCAAAGCACCGACATTCAGAGACCTGCCGTTCAGTCCTGCCATTACAGACCCCTCCACTTTCTCTGTAGTCAAACTGGAAGCCAATCAGAAGGCCAAAATTAAGCGGGAACGACAAGAACTTCATGGTAACGGCCATCAAAAAGCCCAGTGACTGTCCCACCTCATGCTTTTGATTCTAACCCTTTGTATTTTTGTGAAACCCATTCAGGATCTCAGTTTCGGGCCATAACAGATGGGGATGTGAAGGTAAAACGACGACCCCCCTGTAGATCCGTCACTGTCTCCAAACCACCAGGAGTCAGAAGGCGACCAGGCAGGCCCACACTGCAGGATAAACGCTGGCCTGGGATCACGGGCAGGTCGGGTCATTACAGAAAGAGTAGCGGTCTTCTCTCATTTCCCAGCAGCAGCAACAGTGAGAGGTTAAAGAGAGCCACTCGGAAGAGCTCCATGCTGAGAGCCACGGTAGGCAATTCTGTACAGTGGCACAATATTATTCATAGTTTAGGAAGAATCAGGTATTTTATTCCTTAAAGCATTGCGAAGCTAATCAGTTGTCTAGCACACTAGATTGGATTGGTTTTAATAACTTGAAGGTACTTATAGTGTGCACCTAGCTCTAGAAAAAAACAAATATTGGATCATGACTCATTATTGGTAGATAGGCTAAACTAAATGGGACAAATCCAACTTGTTTACTACAAATCTTATAGTTCTGTTGGTGTTATTTCATACACTCCAAAAAATGCTGGGTTGTTTCAACCCAACTTTGGGTCAAATATGGACTAACCCAACCGTTGGGTTAAATTTTAACATAAAATTTTTAACCAAAAAGTTGGGTTAGACCATATTTGACCCAAAGTTGGGTTGAAACAACCTAGCATTTTTAGAGTTTAGTTTAAAATAATTTACTACCCTTCCAAAAAGTGAAGAAGAGTAATTAAGATTTAGTAGGTGTCTCCAAATTGTTTGGAGGTGTCTCCAAACATTTAACTCAGTTGCCCATGACTGTCTGCAACTATTCTTTGAAGTTTTGTTTTTACCTTACTTTAGAGGAGAACTCACTGGTCGACCGAGGCTCAGTCCCAAGACAGTGATCATAACGGCAAAACTCGGAGAACCAGACTTCGAGAGGTACACACACAAACACAAGCATTCACATTTTTTGGTACATTTAACACTTGTCTTCTCTTGCTGAGTAAGAAGCGACTTCATGTAAAAGTGATGTTCACACATTTAGTGGAAAGAAGTGAGCACATTTTTTTTTTTGTTCAGTCTAAAGGTCGAGCAGTCAGCCGTCTGATGGAGAGTTTTGCAGCAGATGAGGGCTTCCACCTGGGTGAGGACAGTAGCTTCTCAGAAGAGGATGAGAGGAAGGTGTCATCAAATAGCAGGAGTGCTCCAGGTAAATGTATGCTTGTACTGACAGGTGTTGTCAAGCATGATGTGAAGTCATTGGTGGTTATGTAAAACTGTATTTTGAGGTATTGCTTTTCATTTTCCAGCTCCTCCGAACTGTGTTCTGACCAAAGAGCTTCTGACCGATGGACTCAAAGTTCTGATCTCCAAAGAAGATGAACTACTGTATGCTGCTCGTGTGCAACCCCTGGAGTTACCTGATGTGTAAGTGCACTATATAATAAATAAATTTTTTTTTTAGTTAATAATGGCTGACAATTATTATTATTTACAATTTTTATTTTTATTAATTATTCATTTTAATTTTAGTGTTATGTTTGTCATTTTTTTTTATTCGTTTTTGTTTTAGTTTTAATTAATGACAACAACACTGTTTGTGAATGACAGTTGCAGATTCTGTGTGTGCCTGCTTTTGGGATGTATTGTACCTATCGTAATCTCCTGTTGCTGTGTTTTGCACCAAGACATGTTGATTGACATTACCCCAAATGGGATTATGCTCACTACCACAGCTATATAAGCAGTGATCATCACCCACTAGTTTCCCACAGTCCTTAGTTGGATGCAAAAGTCAGCCTGCATCACTTCCTCTAAGCCCTCTGTTCGGCAGTAAAAGTGTTGCTGAAGAGACTCAGTCACAGCCAATGAAAGTGAGCCCTTCGTAGGAGTTTGACATGGACGGCCAAGCATCACACACACCACTGAAAATAACTCCTTTGTACTTTCTGCTCCTCTCCAGCTACAGTATTGTTATCGACGGGGAGAGAGGAAACCGACCCAGAATCTACTCCCTGGAGCAACTCTTGCAGGAAGCCGTGAGTTTCCCACTTACAGCAAACAAACCTGCCTACGCTCTGAGCTTTGGCCTCTCAGGACCCACACACATCACCACATCCTCCAAAATCCCCTCTTCCATTAAAGAGCAGCACAAAACAATATCCTCTTTCCTGAGATCCTTATACACAATGCTATTTCCTAAAGTCCTGTTTCCAGCACACCTTTTGCCTCACTTTTCTTCACACCACGTCAAGCTCTACCCCTGCTCACACCTTCTCACCTACGATTCATATATCTACAAACATGAACATGCATGCTCTTCTTGACACTTTCCATGAATACATCGCTATATCCATGGTACACTTTGGTGTCCCAGTACTTTTAAAGCTTTATAGGGAAGGAATTTTGTACAACATTAAATAAAAAATAATGCCCCATATAATGTTTAACTGATTTTAAATCAATTGCACAAAAAATAAAAATAAAAAAAATCCTGCTTCCTATTTATTGTAAGAGAAAAATAGCAAACAAATATGTTTTCATTAAGAAATATACATTTATTACAGACCAACATCGGTTTAGCTAGATCTTATTGAGTTAATTTTGTAGGGTTTTTCATTTTCATTAAACATTAAAAGGTGGTCAGTGCAAATGTTGTAGTTCTCAATTGTTTGTACCTTAACTTTGGGGCTCCCTCTCTCTCTCTGTCTCTCTCTCTCTCTCTCTCACACACACATTCACACACTCTCTCTCACACACACACACACACACACACACACACACACACACACACACACACACACACACTTGTTATTCAGTTGTTTTACTGTGTAAACGGTCTATGGCAGCTGTCTCTAATTACACTGAACTTCCACTTTCCAGAGCGTTCCATTCCACCATGTACCTTTGACATCAATCTACACGCACAACCTTCCAGCTTCATGTCCCATCAGTCAGAGAGCGCCTGTTACCATAGCAACAGTAAATTAAAGAAACCTGAAAGGGGTTTGAGCTGAATGGGGGTATCTGGGCGCTCTGTTAGACAGGGAAATGCTGCAAACCTGCAATCACAGTCGCTCCATTCACACACTCCTCATTATTACTCAGCAAGTTAGTGTTTACCGCACCTCCGCTTCCGTGGCTTTCAGCCCTAACATGCTGGCATGAGATAAGTGCTGCTTTCATAAGAGCCTTACTGATTGACTTCTGTGTGTGTCATTTATCATCCTGGGAGTCCAAAACCACTTTCACTGGCATTGCCTGACAGAAGTTTGTTCCTGTGTGTGTTAGGTACTGGATGTACGCCCTGACACCGAGGCTGTGCTAAAAGAAGGGACTAGAGTGTGTGCTTACTGGAGTGAGCGCTCACGTTGTCTTTACCCGGGATATGTGCGAAGGGGTGAGGCATAGACAAAATTTTCTCTTTCCTTAGAATCAGATAATCATTTTTCTTCCAAAATATCACATATCAATTCAAGGGTTAAAGTACTACTGCATTTCAGTTAAATTAACTAGTTCTGGTGATCTTCTAGGAGGCGATGAATCTAAACCTGGTGGGGTTATGGTGGAGTTTGATGATGGAGATAGAGGATGGATCTCTCTCTCCAATATTCGCTTTCTTCCTCCAGGTTACCAAATCCAATGTAGGTCCCAACTTTTTATAGTTCTACCTCACTTGACATTCTGATTAGCTCTGTTCTAAAATCTAGTGAGCTACACAGGCAGCATCTTACAAACCTAGAATATCTTGATTTGGGTGATTTTGAATAGCTTCATCAGCAGAGTCAAACAGTCAATTCCTCATTTAATTTGAGATTTGACTAACATTTGATTTAGTTTTTCATTAGTACGTGCTTAGCAACCAAAGCAATATTCTACTAAACACAAAAATACAAAGTACACAGAAATATTGGATGACGTCTATACTGCTATTTCTTTAGATTTCTTTAGATTCAATCCAGTCTGGAGTGAATGTTTGCTTGTTGCAATGGGATTGCTTTATCTAGAACTGATAAACAGTATTTTAGCGTAACTAGGTATCTGCGAATTTGCCTTTTGTCACTTTGTGCCTTAAAATGCTGTCTATGTTGGTAGCTCACTAGAACTTGAGCTTCTATCATTGATTCTTACTTCACACATGTTTGAAATGTATTGTAAAGGTAGATTAAACAAAATAATAATAATAATAATAATAATAATAAAATAATAATTACACCACCTCTGGCCTTTCAGGTGCTGATTTAAGTCCTGGACTCATCTCTGAGGGGCAGGTTGAAAAAAATAGCTCCATACAAGAAAACAAAACTCTGAGTGAAAGGACAGCAAGAACAGACAGATTCAAATCTCAGGAGAAGCCTGTCAGAAGACCAGGTACGACTTTCTGCAATAAACTACCAGAGAACATATTTTACACTGTGTCTCAAAACCCAGTAGGCTTGCCTAGACAGCTTTCCAAATGTGCCTATGATCCAAAAAAAAAAATCCAAAAATCCTGTCTATGAATGTTGATCATACTAAAGTTTATTGTAAATGTTTAATTTTTCTTTAAAGGGAGGCCTAAAGGTTCAGGGCTAAAGAAGTCTCTCTCCGACAGTGTAGCCAAGAGCTCAGCACCTGTTGTAACATGGCCATCAGTGGCTGCACCAAGGAAGAGAATGCCTGTTAACTTTTTCCAGCTCAATGGCTCTGCCTCGAAGAAGGCCTTGAAAGGCAGGGTGGTGGAAACATCTTCTCGACCTTCAGTCTCCATGACGACACCAACCAAAGGCCTCTTTAGCAGTAGCTCCTTTGAGGTCGACTCCTTCAGCAGCATAGCTAACGGTTATTCATCCTTTGGCAGCCAGACATCTGGGATTTCACTGGAGGGCAAGAACAGTTCTTATGGTCAAAAGAAGAGGACTGGGGAGCCAGCACCACCTCGGGGCAAGAAAGCCGAATTTTTAATCAAATTGGACCATGAAGGAGTAACATCTCCAAAGACTAAAAACAGTAAGGCTCTCCTGTTGTTAGGAGCCTCAGGATTTGGCTCCAATGGGGTGGGTGGTTTGCCCAGGGCAGAGGCTTACTCACACCCAGTTCTGCTGGTCAAGGACAACAGGAAAGGAGACGGCTCACGAGCAGAGCTCCTACTGAAAGGGACAGCAGTCCAGAGGAAGCCCTCACCATCATTGCGCATAAGTGAGTATGGAGACTTGACCCTTGGCTGCCACAGAGACTGCCACAGCTCTTACTCAGACATGGATGAGGAAGAGGAAGAAGTGGAAAGGAGGACGGGCCGTGCTGCACTTGCTCCTGCCTCTGGAGGTTTAAGAACAGCTGGCCATTTTCTCTCACACATCTCAGTCTCCTCATCTTCCTCAGGTTCTTCCAGCTCTTCCAGCTCAGGCTCTCTCTCGAGTTCCAGTCTGTGCTCTTCTGAAAATGACTCATCTTACAGCTCGGAGGACGAGGAAAGCTGCTTGACCCCCCACCATTCTTTGCTCCAGACCCCTGAACCCCCTGTGGGACCCCCACAGCACTCCTTTGTGGCCAAAGCTGTGGCAGTGTCCAGTGCCAAAGGTGGGCATGGCAACCACAGTACTAACAGCAAGCCACAGAAAAGGAAAGAGTATCCCAGTTCATTCTCCAAAACCCCTAAAGATCTGGTTAAGAGGCAACGGCTTCTAGCAGACCAGACCAAACCCAGAGTGTCACCCATCCTGCCATCTAGACAGCTGTGGAGGTGGTCTGGAAACCCCACGCAAGTGAGTCATTTTTGAAAAGATAACTGCTTTGTACATTAATTTAGTAATTTGTAATCTGATTGATTTCAGTTTAATGTGCAGCATCAGCTACAAGTCTTCCCAAAGAGTTTAAACACAGAGGAGTTTTTAAAGCATTTTAAAGCAAAGAGTGATCCTGTTATGTTATTCTATTTTGGTTCAATTAGGGATGTAGCAATACCATTACCAAGAATAGAGGCTTGTGCTTTAGTATTAACCTTTATAGTTACCTTTATAGTTATGTCAATATAGTGCATCCCAACCAATGGTGTGAGTTTCTACATTGTGAGTGACTACATTTAATAAGTTGTTTAGTGGGTAGTTAATTATACTGCAAACAATAACAGATGGGCCTGATTGGAAACACCATTATCTTTTCAGCTAAACATCACCTTTAAACAAATGAAATAATTGTATACAACATCTGCAAAAAACTAATCTGAAGCTATCTTTATCACATTAGCGCCGTGGACTTAAGGGAAAGGCCCGGAAGCTTTTCTACAAGGCCATAGTGCGTGGCAAAGACTTAGTGCGGGTAGGAGACTGTGCTGTGTTCCTTTCGACTGGGCAGCCTCATCTACCGTTAATCGGCCGCATTGAGAGTTTCTGGGAATCATGGCAGAGCAGCATGGTCGTGAAGGTCCAGTGGTTCTACCACCCTGAAGAGACCAAGCTAGGCAAGAGACATCGTGATGGCAAGGTAAGTATCCAAATATATGGAGGCCTGTCAGTCACATTGGACTTTTTGTTGTACTCAATAAACAGCAGAGAAAAGTAAATGGTATTGGTAGAATGGGATCAGTTGGATTATGGTGCTTGAATTTTAATTCATGCTGTCATTAGCCGGGTTTCCAGCCAAAGTTGCAAATTTAACTTATGTGCAAAATTGGAATATTGCACAAAACATTTGCAAACAAGCACCGTTTTCATCCGAGTCGAAGAGAACAAAATCATCACTTCCTGATAAACTGGCACTATACATCACTAAGAAAAGTAGGAGAAGCTACTGAATATAATAATTTTCATATATAAAAAAAATACTTGCACCTCAGAACAAGCAGACGAAACACAATGAATGCAGTTATTGCTTTCGGAGGTGGATGTTGCTGTTTGGGAACGCAGTCGTTTAACAGTTCTAGGAGGCAATTTTACAGAAATACTTTGATGACCGACTTTGCTCTGGGATGTCCAAATGACCATAACAGCATTTTAGATGCTGTGGAATGAGATCGGTCCACTGGTTAATCAGGATTTACCGCCCCATAGTGCAAAGTCACATGACTTTTTTTTTGTGCGCTTGGAGGAATTTATTCGCAAAATGCATTTCCATCTCCCATTATTCACATTAACCCTTTTTGCACAATTCAAAAAACAACCTCAAGCGAGCGTAAAAACTTTTTTGCAAATTAAGGCATTTTTATCGCATTTTGATTCTGAGGCGATACTTCAAAATGCGCATAAAAGCAGGGTGATGGAAACCCAGCTATTGTTTCATAACCTTCAATACAGTCATGAAATGTAATTAATGCTCATTAGCATAGTATAAATCATAAATTAGCACCCAGGTGGTAACTAATTAAGTTAGATGTGTTATTCAGTGTTCTTATGCCAAGCCTGGTGTTGGTTTTGGTAGTCACTACTGGAATGTTAATATTGTGACAATGCTAGCAGATTGTAAGAGATGTTTTATGAAATTTAAAGGATAAATTTTCATTGTTTTCAGCATGCTCTGTACCAGTCATGCCATGAGGATGAAAACGACGTCCAGACAATCTCTCATAAGTGTCAGGTGGTCACACGTGAGGAATACGAGCGATTGACCCGCAACAGGAAGTCTGATGGGAGCTATCATGACCTGTACTACCTGGCTGGCACTTATGACCCCACCAGTGGCCAGCTGCTCACTGCGGACGGGATGTCCATACTCTGTTAGCACTGGACTTGCATGCCTGTGTATACTACTGAGTTGTCTTTGGTCCAAGTCAGAGATGTTGCACTGCAAATAAGAGGCTGGACTTTCTGCCAAAGGACCAGGAAGTAGACTACCACCCTCATACCCATAAACTCTGTCTACTCTGGGGAGATATGTGCATGCTCCTCCTAGCGATACCTTACGGTGCAGTAGATGCAGTCTGTCCATGGTCCTAATTATCTTCTGAGGTTTTCTAATGGACATATTGTGGCTCTAATTTTGTATGAACCGTTACCTGATCTTAGATCACCAAAGCAAAACTCTTGGTTTGGAGAACATGGCGGATGTTTATGAAGACTTGAGCCATGTTGTAGGCAGTGGCAGTGTGGGGCGCTCTCCGCACGTCACTTTCATGATTCCAGGGATATTTAAGTACATATAGATTTAAATATATATTAAGTTCATTTATGTATATATAGGGAAGTATTACCTTTCAAGCCATACACTTCAGTACCTCTTAACATGTCTTTTTATTCAGGTGTATATTGTACAGGACAGGTTGCTGGTGTTTTCTTTGTTGTTGTCTATATGTAAATATTCGAAGCTATTTTATATAAGTGTAATGTACAGAGGCTTATCTTTACCTTGTTCTAATTGATTTATTTTTGTATAAGTGGGTGATATAGTAGTTGTTGGTTTCTGTAAGAGGGTGGACTGATGATGTATGCATTGCACTGCACACGGCCTGCTGATACAGTGAGAGCGGAGTTGTCCCTGCCCTGCTTTCTCTTTCTGGGAGAGGGGTTACAGGGCACCATCCTTTTATTGGCTGCACTTTGGGCATTTGTTCCTCTAATGTCTTACTTCATTTTTTATTTTGGTTGCTTATGTTAGCAGACTCAAAACACTTTAAAGTTAAAACAAAGGGAAATAAGTATTGACTCTTTAAAATGGTTCAGTGGCTAAATTTCATCAGTTTTTTTTAATTAATGGTGATTTTAAATGAATGATTCTCATAAAAAAAAAAAAAAAAAAAAAAAATAAAAAAAAAAAAAAAATGTCCAGGTAATTTCTCATAAAATCAGGAAGAAATCACAAAGTCTGATTTTAGGACTGTCTGAACTGACACATAGTGACATTAAGCACAATGTCATTCTCAATACCATAATACAGTAATGAAAAGTCAAAGGTTTCCCTTGAAATATTTTTTTTGTTTTTGGCCTAATTTGTTAGATTCACCTTAAATACTGGTATATAATACTAGAAGGACACGGAAAAGTGTTATTACTGTATCTGATGCATTTTTTTGTTTGTTTGTTTTCAAATGCATCTTGCGCTGTATTTACATATTTCTTCGCTTTTCAACAAAGTTTTTACAGCATTTCTAAATTTAGCCCCCTTAAAAATGAGTATTTCTATTAATGGTGAAATACACCTGATTCTTTATCTTAGTATGGGGTCAGGGCACTAAAAGCAAGGGATTGTTAGAGCACTAGGCACAGCTGGAGTTCATAGAGAAGTTGGCGTGCAGTCAGACTGTACTCCATGCACTCATTTTTCACTGTGAGAGACAATCGCATTCATGTATGAAGGAGCATCCACTGTTTAAAAGGCTCACACAATCATAGCCAAAAATAGTCATTTCTGATTATGCAATCTTCACTGTATTGTACAAGTATTATTGTTTTTTTAAAGTTGTTGTTTTATCATTAGTGTTTATTTATTGCCAGTGTTACTGTTTCATTACAAAACCAATAGATCATGATGAAGATGTCTTATTTTGTTTGACCCAAAAGTGTCGTACTAACGTGCATACAGCTTGAGCTACAGTCAGACCTTCACCTCTTGCCACCCCATTAACAACAACTTCAGCCCTGCAGGGGAAGTGACGTTGTTCACTGACCCTCTCCGTTTCCTGACCGTTCACCCCCATCCTTTCAAATATACAAATGAACTTCTAGAGTCTCCCCAGTGCCACATTTGACCTTGTAATTTGCTTATTGCAGAGAGCCTGAAAGAAAAGCATATGTGTGGCTATGTGTTTGGAGTAGCACACTTTTCTTACTGCTGGAGTATATAGTATGTATATTCTGTATGTATAGAATACCTGGATGACCTACTACATTGCCAAAATGTGCAGTATACATAAAGCATGGAATTCTGTATCCCACAGTGCGCTCAACTTGACCTTCCATTTTCAGTGTGACGAACGAACAAGTATCAGCTCTCTTTTTTTTATTATTTGATCAAAATCCCAAATGTGAATTACACATAAAATTGGGATTTTATTTTCGATGATTTTTGCAAACCAGGCAGTAAACAGTATAAACAGCACAGTATTCACTAAGTAATACACTACTATTCCATTTTAAACATAGCCTGTGCTTATGACTTGTTCCCTATTAATAGTTTGACATCATATTTCCAGTACGATTGATATGTAGGATGTTAGGATTTGTTTAGATTTGTTTATTTAAAAAAAAAAAAAAAAACACTCCTCATGTAATCAGAGCAAGGTTTATATAAAAGGTCTGCGTGTTTGTGTGTGTGTGCCTTTTTGTACTCTGCCTTTAAGTTTGACTGTTTTGACAAAAGAGGGCACTGGATAGAGTTGTGAATGTACTCAGCATACGTTAAGCATGCATATTATCTAAGGACCTGTCTGTATGTCGCACAGCTCTAGTGGTTACACACAGATTCAGAGCTGCTGTTGGTTACAATCTCCTTTTAAATCAGGGGAGAAATTAATTAGTGTTCCCAAATGAAGGTCAAAGGTGTTTAGTTGCAGAGGGAACAAGGGTATTCAGGTCAGCACATCTGATATGTTACAAGAGCAGGTCACTTGTTCATGGCAAAGGTGCAATACTACTTTGGCTACTATTTGAACGGCACTCAGAATTTCTAAGCTTTTTTGCAAAGGCTGGTGGGTAACAGGAAGTGATAAGGAGGACGCAGGAACGTCTGTCCTATTAAGCAGCTTTCTTTAAATGCCGCAAGGCTTGTACTTAATATTCCGCTTGTCCAAGAATCTCTGATAAATGAGATGTTATAACTTTGTTGAATGAAAAATTATGTATATCTTTATATGTTTTTATGTTCCATTACATATATTTTTTTCTCTCTTTGCTTCGAAACATTGTAAAGATTGTACATGTGTAAAGTAAGGTTTGATTTTGGGGTAAACATTTTACAAAAAAAAAAAAAAAAAAAAAAAAACCTTTATGAGTATCAACTGTAAACGTGGTTTAGTATTACATTTTTTTATAGAGGGCTTATGAATAAATATCACATTCAAAAAATCTTTGGACTTTGATTTAATTGGATTAAATGGTGGAGTACCTCTACAACACTTTGGATGAGACCAGGGATATTTAATTAGTATTAAATAGTTTTAAATAATTAAATGTTTAATTATTATTAAATAGTTTTAAAAAGTAGGTCAGTTTTTTATTTCAAGTTGAGTTTAAAAGCCTGTTCACTTTACTAATATAAAAGTGTGTGTGTGTGTGTGGTTTGAGTTTAAAATGTTCCCAACTTGATAGTAATCCCTGAAATGTTTGATCTAATGGAGACAATTTCATGCTACACTGTTTTTTTTTTTTTTTTTTCATGCTACAGTGTTTTTTTTTTTTTTTTTTTTTAGAAAATTCAGAATGTTTTCTGTGAGAGTTGTGTTTACAGTTAATATACAGTTTGTACAGTATAAGAATCTATGAAAGTGTGTATGAAAAGTGTGTGTGTGTGTGTGGTCCAGGTATTCCCTACATTGTGGGGATCACGTGTCCTGACAAGGATAGTAAAAACTGAAATCTTTGATGATCTATGCATCATAAAATCCCAATGATGAAGCAAAGTGTGTTTAGTTATAATATCACAATGGCATATATAATGGTGACTCTTCTCCAGGTAGGTCTTCTCCAGAGTCTCTCTCTCAAAGTCATACCAGACGTTAACATTTGCAGATCTGTGTAATATCAGCTTCTCAACATCATTTCTCAATGTTATAGTCATTTTATTGTTACAGAAAATTTAGTTATTAGCTGTTAATAGTCCGGAACAGTATATTAACTGTATTTAACAACCAGTGAAATCTGTCATAGCAAGCACTTTTCCCAACAAAGCATAACTCAATTTCTTTAGGCAAATCCTATGAGTAAATTATATAACCTTCTTTCGTTATATGAAGTTTTGCGTTATTAATGAAGCTAAAACCATTAGTAGGTTTGGCAGGTAAGAGCTACTCACCAGGAAAGGATTCCTTTCTTCATTCCAATCCTTCTCCACAGACCTAACACAAACTACAACATCAACTTAAACTGACTTATGACAACATATAATAATATAACACATAAAATTATTAAAAAATATGGTTTGAATACCAAATTATCACTGTCATTTTGATTATTGATTTTGAATCGTAATTGCTTTTCACACGGCTGCCTCTTGTAGATCGCAGGACAATTGATTGACAGGAGGTGGGTGGGACCATATTTATTTGTGAATAGATCCCCCCCCCCACCTTTTTTAAGTAAAAAAAGTCAACTAGATTCATGGCAAAAAATTATGTTCTGCTTAAAACTATTCTAAATTTTGATAGTGACTGTGTGATGTCCAATGGTTTTAAATGTTTGTAGTATTTTACTGTATATGAATAATTCTAAATATTTTCCTCAATTCAGCTTGATACATGCAGCCAGTAACATACTGCTGTTGAAGAAAACAGTCCTATTAGACTGAATTTACTTAAATTTATTTTTACTGTAATAAAATCTGCAAAATTTAGTTTGCTTCATGTGTCTCTTAGCATCTTTTCACTGATTTGTTGCTATTCAAAGGAATCTTTTTTATATGAATGGCTGACAAACAAATAAATAAATATATTCAGTTGTGGATGTTCTTTGCTGTATTTTAAGTGTAAATTTCTCTTAAGTGTTGATATAGAAAAAGTATGATAACAATAGTATAATGGTATGATAACAATAGCAAACAATATTTGTTTTTATTAAACCATTCTTCCACTATATGACGTGTTTCTGGCAATAGGAGCACATCATCAATTATGTTTTTTAAAACAGAAATTTTTAATGTTTCCCATATTTCCATTAGGTTACACCAGGTTTATCAGTTCATCCTCTCCACCCTCTGGCCATACTGTTTGTGTTTTAGTTAATTATTTGACAGCAGCTGCCCTCCATTAGCTTTTTCATTGTGGTACTCAATCAGAGAACACAATTCAGGTCAGTAACCTTTCCTGAGTTATGAGGGGTATGTTTGCAGAGCTATATAGAGTATTCAGATTGTATCCTTCCACATATTCAATGGAAACCCAAAAGTCCTACACAGACTTTTGTTTTTGGTGTTTTTGTTTGTTAGTTTGTTTGTTTTTTCGCTCCTCTGGTTTGTTGTTTAGCTCTGTCAAGGTCTATTATAAGAACAGTAGTTCTTTTCATTGTAAGAAAACTAATTGCTGTTATTAAGAAATGTATTAATCCAGTTTACACTCTATTTTAAGGTGTCCTTGTTATAGTGTAATTATATATTTAAGTACTTACTATATGGTTATGTCACGGTACTGTCAAACAAACAGGGGTGTGACAGGTTAGGATTGGTTGAATTATACAGGATTTCCGGTAGACGTACATGTCACGTTCTTTATCGTTCGGCCTGGAAACAAAGATGTCGTGGCGCCAACCCAGCTAACAGAATTTTGATAATAGAACATTTTCCAAATATTCAGTGTTGGTTCTGGGAATATTAAAAATGTCATTCTAGGAATATTGATTTGCAAGATTCTAAGAACATAAATATGTCCAGTTTCCTTAATGTTAGTAGAATGTTATTTAAAGGTTAGTATGATGTTCTTCAATCATTCAAACACCTGCTGTGAACAAGCACTGAAAGAAAGAGAAATAAGAACACAAACTTCAACTTTCTTCAGCCACACCCTTAGATGAACTGAAGATAAAAGACATTAAATCTCTCAAGATCTGATTAAACAACTCCACAAAGAGCATTACCATCTTCAGTTATTACTAACCAGATTGACTTTATTTCTGTCACACATCTACAGAAGTTCTTATTGAGAATGAACAGAATTTTAGATGTTGATGTCTTATTGAAAATCTTTTTTTTGATGTCACTATCATGGAGATCAGTGTTTGCTTTACTTGGGTTCTTGACTCTTGACTTTTGTTAAGTTGCTTCTTTTGCAGCAGTTGCAGGTGTTTTCAAAAAAAACGTTTTTGCGGTGATAAAGCAGCTCAACATGTCTGTTTAAATAGCAGACAAGCAACTGCATTAAAGTGGCTTAAATAACTCAAGTAACACTACTGTTGCATTTCAGATGCTGAAAGTTGTTATTTGGGAGTGTATAAATACTGTCATTGTTAACTTTTTGCTTAAAACATGTTTTGTGTTATTAATACACTCACAGACATCAACATTCGGCATATGAAACACAACAATGGTGACATACTTCATGCCAGGACACAAAGCACATTAATGGCTCCCAGCATGAATTGCTGATTTTTTTATTTTTTTATTTTTTTGTCACCATTGTTGAGGTTTGTATGATGAGTGCTGATGTCTAAATGTGATGTATAATACTTTTAAATAGTTTTGGACATGCTTACAGAAATCATTAAAGTGTGTAATTTTTTCACATTTGAGTTTATTTTGTTTGTTGTTTTTTGTTTTTTTTTTTTTTTTTTTGCTTCTAGTGTGTAATTTTTTCACATTTGAGTTTATTCCTTCAAATCAGTCATTTGTCTGTTATTAAAACAGACATGTTGATCTGCTTTATCAATGCAGAAACGTTTTCTGAAAACACATGCAATTGCTGCAAAAAAAAGAAAAAAAAAAGCAATTCAGAATAAGTCAAGGGTCAAGAGCCCAACTAAAGCAAATGTTGATCTCCATGATGGTGACTTTAAATGAATTTTTCAGCAAGAGGTCAACATCTAAACCTCTGTTAATTCTCAATAAGAACTTATGTAGATGTATAACAGAAATAAAGTCTGGTAATGCTGTTTGTGGAGTTGTTTAATCAGATCTTGAGAGATTTAATGTCTTTTATCTTCAGTTCATCTAAGGCTGTGGCTGAAGAAAGTTGTAGTTTGTGTTCTTATTTCTCTTTCTTTCAGTGCTTGTTCACAGCAGGTGTTTGAATGATTGAAAGAATGTTTCAAGAACATCATACTAACCTTTAAATAACATTCTACTAACATTAAGGAAACTGGATATTTTTATGTTCTTGGAATGTTACAAATCAATGTTCCTAGAATGTTGAATTTGAAATCAAAATTAAGTTGACAGAACGCTTGAGGAACATCATTTTAAAAATGTTCCTTTAACATCAAGAAAACTAGAACCAATATAAGAAACCCGTCCTGTTTACAACTGTGACAACGAGTGCTTCTCAGGATCAACTAAATGGTGGATTCTCAAAAGTATGCAAAATAGTTAAAATTCAAAGCATAGAATCTTTAAAATACTTCCAAGAGTTTAACACACCAGTCTGTTATTGTGGTGACATTTCCACTCCCCGAAACGTGACGATGAATGAAATGAACTGTGCTTGGTTGTTTGACACGTCAGCCATCAGTCTAAAGGTCTGGCTATGCAAGACTAGGGTTAGGGTTTGGCTTAGGGTTACTTGCATGTAATTATGAATCATTTATTGTTATTATAATTCTAAGTACATGTAACATGTAACATTATTTAAAAATAATCATTTATTTAAAATAAAATGTTACCCTAATTCATTGTTACTGGAATAGTTCACTCAAAAAGAAATTTCTTCATTTACTCATCCTCATTCTTAACCCATGTAACATGCAAGGAGATATTCTGAAAAAGTTCCTGCTACTCTTTTCCATTCAATGAATATAAAATTTCAAGTCTCTGTCAAGCCCCAAATATGGCAAACAAACTCCACAAAAGTTCATACTTGTGCGCTACGTACTCCACGTTTTGGTGTGGTCCAGTCCAGTACAAGACATGTGAGAACTAATGACATCTGGTGTCATTAGCCAGGTTTCCATCCAAAGTTGCAAAGTTGCAAATGCAACTTTTGCACAAAATTGGAATATCACATAAAACATTTGTGAATAAGCACCATTTCCATCCAATGAGTCAAGGAGAACAAAATGGTCACTTCCTGATAAACTAGATCTAATCTTCCATTTCCCATTATTCAAATGAACCTTTTTTCGCAAGTCAAAAACCACCTCAAGCAAATGTAAATCTTTTTTTTTTTTCTTTTGAAATTTGGCATTTCCATGACTCGTTTCTGATGTGATACTTCAAAATGTCAATTAAAACCGGGTGATGGAAACAACTATTGATATCAAACCTGGGTTTGGCATAACATGAGGGTGAGTAAATAATGACAGCATTTTAGGTGAACTATTCATTTAACATTTTGCCAGTATGTGAAGCATGTGTGGCAACACACTCTAATGTGAATTGGTGTCTTAATATAATTTATAAATTTACTCACAATCTGCTTATGCCTCATTGAAAGTTAGGTTTAAGAATGTAGTAAGGGGTGTAAACTTGGGGTAGGGGGGCGGGGTATTTATTTTTATTTTTTTGTATGAATCACTTTATCACTTTATATGAAATTATACAAAAATTCATATGTAATACGTTTTCTCATGAGATCAGGTTGGGTATGTTTCATAGAAGCCCTGTCTACTTTAATTTTAAATACTGACTACATAATAACTTTTAAAAGCTTTTACAAAAACACAGCTTTTTAATTCATTTAGGGTTTCTCAGAGACCTTTTTAATTCTTTAAAAAATCATCCAGCAACATACCTCACCCCTCTTCACTTCAGGTGTGTTGCCTGTTGTCTACCAGAGAAATACCATCCAGGACAAATATTGGCACCTCATAAATGTCTCACCCTCTGAGTGACCCTATTGGCTTTGGGTGTGTGGAGGGCTTCTGAGAGCTCAATGAGGTGCTACAAGACATGAACAGGACCAGTGCTCAACTTACACACTAACTCAACTTTAATGGGAATTTAATGATCTCTCTTGCTGGAGGACTTGTGCGTATTACAGAGCTGGTGGAAAAACTAGAGCTAAGTACTGCAGGAGCAAACGCTGTAGATGAGACAAGAGTGCTGTTTGTGATGGCTTTCAGCCTGGTGCTCACTTCAGGAATCTTTACAAGGCTGTATAACAGAAATACATTTTATTCTGCTAAAACTATGTAAAGTGTTAAATTTATCATGTAAATAAAGGAAGAAAGGAAGGCCAACGGCATCATTTAGGCACCCCTTTGGATTTAAAGTATTTTTAAATAGGAAATATATATGACTAAATCAAGACCTGATTTATGTATATGCCCCCAAAAAGGTTTTATTTGCAAATTTAAAAAATAAAATAAAATAAATAAAGGATCTGAGTGTATACATTAAACAAACAAACAAATATGTATGTATGTATGTATGTATTTATGTATGTATGTATGTATTTATTTATTTATTCCAACTCATCCCATTAAGAATTTATGATGTATGATATATGAATATGATATAGGAAAATAACACTATATTATAATATGACTGACTTAAAGGTATTGTGTTTAGGTAAATAGCTAAAAAACAACACTACAAGCTATAATATAAAGTTTATCTATTTGTATTATTGTATATATATATATATATATATATATATATATATATATATATATATATATATATATATATATATATATATATATATATACACAATTGGTAATAAAATACCACAGACTTGTACCAAATTCAAATCAGTTTCTCTTAATTCAATTAATAATTGTAAATACAACTTAAAGAGAACAACTTATGATTATTGTCATGCAATTCTACTGTGTGTGTTTGTGTGTGTGTGTGTGTGTGTGTGTGAGAGAGAGAGAGAGAGAGAGAGAGAGAGAGAGAGAGAGAGAGAGAGAGAGAGAGAGAGAGAGATAGAGAGAGCATCAGGCAGGACTCTGATCCAGTTTGGTTAGTCTAATCCACATCTCTTCTGCTGATTGCTTTAGACTTGTACTGTAGACATAGATTTAGTTTCAGCAATACTCAAAGCTTTACACAAGATTACAGACTCTTCCGGCCGCATATGTTTCTTCTCTGTGTAAAGTAGTCACTTATACAGTGTCAACCCCACAAGTCTGTTATTTCCACCTGTTATTGTCATTTACATTTGTTATGTCTGGACTGAGACAGTTTAAAAACAGGCCAATAAAATTTGTCTCTACATTTAAAGCCTTGTTAGTGTTGCACTTAAAATAAACTTTTTGGTGAAAGTCACAAAGAAATGAAATGTTCAGAACACATAAACAAGAGCACTTACAGGGTGTCTGGCTGTCCTAAAAGGCTTTGTGGCAATACTTGTGGT
The DNA here is from genome assembly GCF_018340385.1 of Cyprinus carpio. Lineage (NCBI taxonomy): Eukaryota > Metazoa > Chordata > Actinopteri > Cypriniformes > Cyprinidae > Cyprinus > Cyprinus carpio. The sequence goes on along the minus strand of NC_056599.1, from coordinate 36,786,562 downwards.
GACATACTCCAAATTTTGATTTCTTTTATCAGTTTCATGCATGCAATGCTTTTATGAGCTCATATTAAAGAAATTGTTTTGATGTGCATAGACACATTATATGTTAAACTACCCATCAAGTCATTCTAAAAGCGGTCTTGAATAAGACCTTTGTTTGGTGCTGCACACAGCTGATTGTTGATTAGGGAGTTCCTGTTTTCCGAGCATTAACTCTGACCCAGAGGCAGTGCTTAGAGGGGCCCCATGGGGGTGCCATGAGGCTCTGGAGCAGAAAGGAAGACTGCACATCAGCTATGAAGGTTATCATGGGAAATTAAAAAGCCAAGGTTGTCTGTGGGATATGCCAAATGCCATTTTGGTCCCTTTTAGGGGATGCTACTCATAGGGTTGTTCCTGATGAAGACTCCCTTCATGAACTGTTCATCTACAAGGTTATTAGCTAAGTGTACTTAAAAGACAATTGCTTTATTTGCCTCATTGTATCTGCATTGCTATCAAGATAATGTCAGATTCGAAATACATTGATGGCTTTGTATAGGGTGTACCAAATGCACACAGATACAGGCTTCATGTGAACAGGCATACATTCCTATTTATAGTACAGGTGAAAAACAGTATATGAAAGAGTAGAATGTTGAATTCATACACGTTTCTTTATTGCCATCTATGGTTCCATAATTTTGGGAACCCAAAATGGTTTTTCTATGGTATTACTATGAAAACCCCCTTTATTTCTTAGAGTATTCATAAACCAGCTGGCAAAAAGTACCTGGATGCACTACTTCCAGCAAATGTGCAACTGACATTGTAAGTCACATGATAATGAGAAGGTTATGAATGTAGTGCATCTACACATTCATAACATACTATTTAAAAGTCCTGACATAAGTACTTATTCAAAACACATACCTGCTCAGAAAGTATGAGATTTTGGGAGCGTACTGCTCCAGGGGCTTTCCTAGGCCCTGGCTACTTGGCTATAGTCCTGATTTTTCTGTTAACTTAACCAAATAAACATGAATGACACTAAAGAAAACAGTCTTTCTTGAGGAGAGAGAAGTTTATAGACCCTGTGGGTGACTTTCAATCATTCTAAGTACCAACAGAGAAGAGATAAATACATATAGGGGAAAAAGAATGCATTAACTACTGTTTATAAATGTGTATTATGACCCGATGAACTCTGTTTGAGCTCTCAACAGATTATTGAAGCTTACATTGGCACCCCTTATTTCATGCATTGTATACCAGATATATACCAGATATATTGCCAAATGTAATACGTTATATTGTATGCATTTACAAAATTTCCATAGTGTGCACAGTGTACAGTACATACTGTAGATATAATAGCACCAACAATAGTAAAAGAAGTAGTTTATTTCATTTGATAAAATAAGTAGTTCATTTGAACATTGTTCAGTGTGTTTTATTTATCAAGGCTTATTTGTTTATTCATTTCAATAGAAAGCTGAGAAAAAAAAATCGGAGAGCTACTAAAGTCAGACTGATAAATACATCACATGACCCTCCACAATCATCAATAATGTCTGTTGGTTGAGTAGAAACTTGACCTGCCCGGTCGTGCTGAGGTTGACTGGAGATGATGGAGATGGTCCTGATGCTCTTGCAGGTGTGTGTCATGTTTACTCCACTCAGAGCTGCAGCCTACCAAAGCCCGGCTGTATTTGCACAGCACTTTGGTAGTGTTTACTCAGGACTGCAGGGCTGTAAACATCTCAGCGAGAGAAAGAGAGAGAGAGAATGATAGCTGCACACTCTCTCCTTTAGCTCCACTTCTTCTGTGAAATCTAGTATTCACATTTACATTTGGACAGCTGATTGAATTTAAATTATATTTTCATTATATGGCTTGACAGCAAAGATTGTTCATTCATTACTGTGAAACAGAAATGAATGTGGAAAGAAATTATTATTTAAATATACTGAAATGTCTAATTAGGTCTATGTTTTTAATGATTTTAAGCGAAATGATTTATTTGTTGTTGTTGTTGTTGTTTTGTGACCACCTATTTGCTCAAATTCAATATAGAAACCACTAAACAAAGCATCAGTGATGACCCTCGTCAAAAAAATATTAAAAAAATGTAAACGTTATCCAGTGGTCGCTTGTATTGTTGAGCTGGACTGCTCTCACTATTAGCAGCAGGGAGTGGATGTGTGTGAGCAACTCTTGCTGAGTCAGTACAGCGAAGAAACCTGAGAGAAGGTCAGCAGGCCTCTGAGACAGAGCACCTGACATTAATCTCCACACAACATCCTCAAATACACTGTGTCTGTGTGCACCTGCACTGGAGTCAAGTGAATTTGTCACATCATAGAGTTCAAGGTTTGTGATGACTAGAGTTACAGTGGCTGTTACCAATGCAGTAAAAATAAACTTAATTCAAATAAACAGAAAACCAAAGCAGTGACTACAGAGGGGTGTAAAGACACTGGAGCTCATGTGATCTGCCTCCTGTTATATCAGCCACTTGTAAGTGAGATTTCAAGCAATCATTTTTAGAAAAATCATGTTCATTTGCCAAATTCCCAGTGAAGAACTACACTACCCTTTACACTATCCATAGCACTGGTAAAACATCCATTATTCTACAATGAAATTTTACCTATACTGTACATATATGCAATTTTCTTGTTTGCAATGTGTCACGCAATGAGGTCATTTATGTACAATTTTTGTGTTGTTTTCCCAATTTTTATATACTGTTTATTTCAAATCAAAGTAACAGTACAGAGCTAAAAGAAAAGTGATGGTTTGTTTGTTTTATGGCTTAAAACTCTTAAAGGGGTGATGAACTGCAAAAACAACAACAACAAACACTTAATTTAGAAGTAATAAGTTATTTTCTGTCCTGTTTTTGACCCCCCTCATGAGAACGCTCTGTTTGAATAGACTTGATGGATTGTAGACTCGGAAGTATATGCCCATTGCTATGATTGGCTAATAGTAGTTGTGTTTGTTTGACAACATAGATGGACACTGATGTGATTTAGGTTAAAAACGCATAAATACTCAGTACATATTAAAAACATTATGTAAGAAGAGACAAAGCAATAGTGATCAATGATGCAATAATGCAATAATGATCAAATACAGTCGATATAGTACAATTAAGTAAACAATGGACTGAGTTCTTACTGATGTAATCTGGCACTTTGTAAAGTTCGTAAAATAAACTTCATCATTTGGTTTCTTCGTATTTACACTTTGTGCATGAATCGGTGGGCGGGGCTAAACGGGCAGTGATGTAGAAGCAGGCGTTGATCTTCTTCAGCGGAGGTGGTGTTTAGTCAAACTATTACATAATAAAACCTAGTAAGTATAACAACTAAGTAAAGATAACTAATTAAATCTAAGTAAGGTAAACTGTTTGATTTTACAGTGCATTAACTACTGTTTATAAATGTGTATTATGACCCGATGAACTCTGTTTGAGCTCTCAACAGATTATTGAAGCTTACATTGGCACCTCTTATTTCATGCATTGTATACCAGATATATACCAGATATATTGCCAAATGTAATACGTTATATTTGTATGCATTTACAAAAATTTCCATAGTGTCACAGTGTACAGTACATACTGTAGATATAATAGCACCAACAATAGTAAAAGAAGTAGTTTATTTCATTTGATAAAATAAGTAGTTCATTTGAACATTGTTCAGTGTGTTTTATTTATCAAGGCTTATTTGAAGAGACAAAGCAATAGTGATCAATGATGCAATAATGCAATAATGATCAAATACAGTCGATATAGTACAATTAAGTAAACAATGGACTGAGTTCTTACTGATGTAATCTGGCACTTTGTAAAGTTCGTAAAATAAACTTCATCATTTGGTTTCTTCATATTTACACTTTGTGCATGAATCGGTGGGCGGGGCTAAACGGGCAGTGATGTAGAAGCAGGCGTTGATCTTCTTCAGCGGAGGTGGTGTTTAGTCAAACTATTACATCATAGAGTAGCACATTCTACAAGCTGTCTTTTGGCAGATTGCCTTCAATATAAGCGGTTTTTAGGCTAATGAGTTCTGAAACTTACAGAATGTTGTACAGAATGACCTCTTATATGTCAAAAGATTAAGGGAATTTTTATTTCTCAGTTCAAGACCACTTTAAATGCTCAAATATTTTTCTGAAATAAATAAATAGAAAACATACTTCCAGAACTATGGTAGCTGAAATAGTCTCATATATGTATAAATATGGTATAAATATGATTTTATGGCTATAGGTGTTTTGGTTTGTTTGTTTGCATGAAGGTTTTTCAAGAAATAAAACATGGTGACAAGAAATTCATGTTTGGGAGAACTGTATCTTTAACAGTAAAACCCATAATGCTGTTAACAAATCTAGCAATAAGAGCACTGGTAAATTACTATACTATAATGAAATTTTAGTTGTACATAGATAAATTGTTTAAAGGATAACATATTTTTCTAAAATGAATAAATGAAAAACATGCTTTACAACCAAGGCAGCTGAGAAAGTCTCTGTATTTATTTGACAGTAAAACCTCCGTACTTACACCTACATTTAAGGGCGATCTGCATTGTACATATAATTTAAAAAAAGCACAGAACTGGTTGATCATTCCACAGCATACCCTCCTATGTATAATGACTGGTGATGTCATTGTTGTCATGGTTACAGCAGCTAAATGTCGCCACACAAGGGCCTTTTAACATGCACACAGAGGCCTAATCACATCGGAGGAGTTCTGGAATTCATCCAAGCTATTATTTCTTCTGTCCCTATGAATTCCATATCTTCAGTTGGCGCTCACAGAATCACTGCGAGCGATTGTGCCATGCACCACATCTCCAGCGAGAACACTTAGATCTGCTCAATAGCTCATTCTGCTTGTTTCTCCTCCCCCTTTCCTTAAATCTCTCTCTCTCTATCTCTTGAATGTTCATGTTGGTTTAAGTCCAATTTGTTCTGTCCAGGGTCAGAAATTGACCTGGGCCCCGGATCAAAAATGTCACTGAAAGTGACACAAACACCCCGAACATTTAAAAAATTAAGGCAATGGATGATGATTGGTCAGCTCCACATCATTATATTCCACTATACCGTAACATCTTTGACCTGTTCACCTTTATTTATTTAGTGCAGTGACTGTAGTGACCTGCAGCTGTCAAATAACTGCAGAGTCTTGTTGAATGTGGAACTAGAATAAAGTACATTTTTAAAAAAAATCCAACACTTGAAACAACAATTAGAGCAACATTTTCTGTGAGCTGTAAAATCTACACAAACAAAAGGTCTGTAATTATTTTAATTTGAACATTTTTCATGTATCAACAACTGTATTTGACAAAGTATTTCACATAAATGGATGACATTCTGTGTGGTTTCGGGTTGTACAGTAGTAATTGGGCCAAATGCAGACCATGTGATTTATGACTGGCTGTAATGGATGTTGTCCTTTTGCACTATTAAAGTAGTCTTTATTAATTTTAAACAGTAAAAGGAAAAATAAATTTTGTCAGAATTGCACAAAGTTTGGTTTTTTGCTTTCAATGATAGTAGACAAAGCAACAAATGAAATATTATATATATTCTACATATTATACACACACACACACACACACACACAAACATATATATGTATATATATATATATATATATATATATATAATATATATATATATATATATATATATATATATATGTATATATATATATACACCCTTTATTTTAAGTTTCAAATCTCACAATTAACAAACTATTAACTATGACTTTTTCCTCAATAAACTCCTAATTGGCTGCTTATTAATAGTTAGTAAAGTAGTTGTTAAGTTTAGGTATGGAGTAGGATTAGGAGTGTAGAATATGGTCATGCAGAATATGTGCTTTATAAGTACTAATAAACAGCCAATATAGCTAAATAGCTAAATAGTGAAACTTGTTCTCTATACTAAAGTATTACCATATTTGTTTTGCTTTTTTGGACATACAGAAATTGTACAATGTAAATATACCAGCAATATTTGCTGGATCTATCTGCTGCTTTTGACACTCTCAACCCACACAGGGATTCCACTTTGCTGGTTTAAATCCTATCTCACTGGTAGGTCTTTCAGGGTGTCCTGGGGAGGGGAGGTATCCAAAGCACATCAACTGGTCACTGGGGTTCCTCAGGGATCAGTTCTTGGACCCCTCCTCTTCTCCATATACACGACATCACTGGGTAACATCATACAGGCACATGGCTTCTCCTACCATTACTATGCTGATGACACACAGCTCTACCTCTCATTTCAACCAGTTGATCCAACAGTAGCTTCACGGATCTCAGGCTGCCTGGCAGACATCTGGGATTTGTTGATTTATTTTTACTTAATCATGCTGATGACAAAAACTGAGCTTCTTGTCTTTCCTGCTACTCCAAACTCTACAACATAATTTCACCATTCAGCTAGGTTCTTCTACAATTACTCCATCAACTTTGGTCAGAAATCTTGGTGTAATCTTTGATGACCCAGCTGACCCTTCCAAGACCACATTGCAAAGACTGCTCGATCTTGCAGGTTTGCATTGCACAACATCAGAAAGATCAGGCTCTTTCTAACAGAGCATGCTGCACAACTTCTTGTCCTGGCCCTTGTCATTTCTACACTGTACTACTGCAATGCTCTTCTGGCTGGACTCCAATCAAGCACAATCAAACCTCTACAAATGTCTCAGAATGCAGAGGCACAACTGGTCTTAAACGAGCCCAAAAGAGCCCATGTTACACCTCTCTTTATCTCCTTGCACTGGCTACCAGATGTGGCTCACATCAAGTTCAAGACATTGATGCTTGCATATAGAACAGCCACAGGGTCAGCACCCACCTACTTCCACTTGAATCTACAAATCTACATCCCCCCCAGAAGTCTGAGATCCACTAGTGAGTGATGCCTTGTGGTACCATCACAAAGCGGCTCAAAATCACTTTCCAGAACATCCTCGTTCACCATTCCTGACTGGTGGAATGATCTTCCCTCCCCTATCCGGAATGCGGAATCACTGACAATTTTCAAGCCACAGCTGAAAACTCATCTCTTTTGCTACTTGACTTCATCCTATAAAAAAAAATAATAATAAAAATAAATAAATAAATACAATTTGTCATTCTCATTCCCTTTATAGCTTGTACTTATTTGAACGATGCCTGCAACTTGGTTTTACAAGCACTCTTGTAACGCCACTTATTTTTGTTTTGAAACACCAGTTGTAAGTCGCTTTGGATAAAAGCATCTGCAAAATGACTAAATGTAAATGTATACTGTATATATCTACATTTTAAATATGTATAATGACTAAATTACTAAGTTTCTGAAACATATGAAAAAAAAGTGTGTAAAATGTCATTACATCATATACATATAGGTTATATATATCTTTTTTTAATGTGATGAATATTTCATTTTTGATATTTCATTTTGATATTTGATATTTTTGATTTTTGTAAAAATGACGGTAAAATGTAAAAGTAAATGACTAAGTTGTTGCCAAAAGTCTCCAAAACACACAGACACACAGAAGTGTCTGCAGTTCTAAAAACTGCCTTTTATAAGATTACAAACCTATATATCCCCATTAAGAAAAAAGAAGCAACTGTACAGACCAGGTTGGACATAAAGCTCATTAATGAAAAAGTTTTGGGACACCCATTACTATCCTCCTTCTGTGATAAATGATCTGTCATATTCTCTGTCTCAGTGTCTGTCTATCTCTCTCTTATCCGTCTTTCTCTGAGTAGATTAGTGGGGCGGCAGATGGGGTTACTGCCCAACTGAGACACACAGGTGGCTCATTCAGAGCTCTAATGAGTGAGAGAGTTGGGTGAGGACACACACACACACACACACGCCACACAGGAAGTTCCGTGCAACAGCAGCCTCACACACAAACCGCAGAATGAGCGATGTCCCTGCGGTGTGTGTTGGTTTGGAGGGGTGAAGAGGAGAGCACTGTGTTTCCATAAAACTGTTGCTCAGTGTGAAGTGTAAAATAGGGTCAGCTGTTGCCAAACCCAGAGCGTCGCCTGCCAAATTCACTAAACACGTCCAAACCACTTGTGTTCTGCAGATCCCGAGTAACAATCACAACCTCAGTCTCTGACAGAGCTGCTGATAAATCCATATTGTGGACTATCTTGGATCAAAAAAATCACACAGGATATTTGTAATTGGTTGTTTTTGATTAGTTTTTAGTAATATGTTCAGAAGTGGTTACAAATTCAAATGTCTTGGAGAGCCACATGGTAGTTTTGACTCCTGGCATGAAATAATAGTCATATATATTTATATATATATTATATATATATATTATATATATATATATATATATATATATATATTTTTTTTTTTTTTTTTTTTTTTTTTTTGCTTGTCTGTTGTTTTTTTTTTTTTTTTTGAGTATAATTTTTGATACTTTAGGCCCATATGGTATGATATCGTGAATTAAGGTTAAGGACAAAAACACCTCAGTTTTATTCTGATATATACAGTAAATGGACAAAAGGTCAAATTAAATCCTCAAAACTTTAATGTTAATCAGTCTTAATAACAAGTGTAGCAGACTACTTACATAAAATGCATTTACATGTATATATCTCCCAGTAATGTCTTAGTAAGATGGTATTTAAATGATTAGTTTATGATCAAAGCTCTGTAGATTTTATTGTGGGGCCAAAACATATAATGCATGAGAAATGAACAAACAGACTTTCCTCAAAGGCCTGATTTTTCATATTTAATACTCATATTTTAACATGATTTGTTATGGACAGTACTGATATTACGAATAATCCAGTAAACTTTGCTTCAGTTGGCTTTAGTTGCTTTCAAGAGTTTATTATACATTATTAAGTGTACAAATATTTCTAACAATAGAAAAGTTATTCTCATGTTTACTTTATAAAATCAGGATTTCACAGCAAAAAAGAAACAAAGACCTGAAGGTGGATGTTTTTACAATTATATAAACAAGCCTTTTACTTGCTAAATAAAGGCAGATGTAGAAGATTTTCTTTTCCAGCAAAGTTTTGATCATGAAGCTTACAGGCTTTATCATATCAATTTGTAAAAGTTGTGCACCAAATCTGATACAGTAGGCTTTGCAAGGTGAAACTGCTTGATTTAGCTAATTTAGGAATCCTACAATATCAAAATGAAAAGGAAAATAGCATGCTTATTGTACAATACAGTTTCCTTTTCTTCAAATTATGCAAGTGTGATGAAAGATGCAATTGTTAGAAAATGAATTGTTTCTAGTACCTCTTTATGCCACTGATTAAGAACTGTATCTTTCTTAAAAACAGCCCTCCTGCTGTTACTAGTTCAAAAATATGCTTTGCATCTGGCAAGGAATAGCAATGTTCTGAATTATTGACAATGTATGCACTTACATCATTACATATTACCGTATGAAATTCCCATACTTTTCATAAATGAAAAAAAAAAAGTCATTATTTGTCATTTGTATCGTGTACTTTCTATTTCCACTGTTTCCATCAGAAAAAAATAGTCTGAAATATATGGAAAAAGTGTTTAAATATCAGCGCTAGTCGAACAAACAAGAGACATCTATTCCTTAAAAAAAATGGGGAAAATCCATTATTCTGTTCATAGTTTGACATTTTTAAATGCTTTTTTTTTTTGTTCTTCCCATACTGAGAGCTGCTTGATTCCCAAACATTTTAAGAGTGTCATTTTGAATGTTTTAGCACACACACACACATTAGCAGGGGTTGAGAGGAGGATTGGAGCAGCTGTGGAGGTCTCCTCTCTGATTTACTGTGTACTTCTGAAGGACTTAATGACTACAGTGGCTGACAGCTCTTAACCCTTTGAGACTCTGAGGATAATGTAATGTGATCCGCCGTCCCCTTTTGGGCAGCTCACATACACACATGCACATTTGTTAAATTGAGCCCTGACTTGCAGCACCTGTATGCTGTCTCGGGGCAGTGGAGGGAGAGATGAGGGCAATGCCCTCTCACATTTCTAACACGCACACCGCCACCTACTGGTGGCTGCTGCTACTGCTGATCATCATATTTTTTATTATTGGGGTTGTTTCCCCAAAAACTCAAATTCTGTCATCAATTACTCACTCTGTCATTCCAAGTGAGTATTTTGAAGAAGAAGAAAAAAAAATCTAATAAACAAACCTTCAATAGAAGAAAGAAACTTGTACAAGTTTGGAACAATTTGAGTGTGAGTAAATGATAATAGAATTTTGTTTTTTTGGGGGGAACTGTTCATTTAAATTAATAGTTTGCACAAAAATGAAAATTCTGATGGTCTACTCCTTCTTATTTTAGTTCCTAATCTGTATGAACTTCTTTCTTCTCTGGAACACGAATATGCATGTTGGGTTTTTATATATATATAAAAATATCTATATATATATATATATAAATATCTAATGTACACTCTGGGTAGTAGCATTGTATTATGTAATCAGAATAAAAAAAAAAAAATTATAATAAGTACTTGTAATTAGGGTAGCTATGTTTTAAAATGCTCATAATCATATTATAGATCATTTTTATGGATTACATTATTTCATTATTCATAATTTATTGATTCTCCATAATTCTTCTTTTTTCTCTCTCTTTTTAAGTTTTCCTTTCTAAATATCCCACTGTGTTATATAATGTACCATTTCACAAATGTCATGCAAATAAATTTACAAACCATGCTTCTGAATTTGAGAGGGAAAAAAGGGATCTCAAGCTATTAAACCATGTAGAAAACAAATAATTAGGCAAGTTTCTAAATACTGGTGATGTACAACATAGCTGTGAAACACTGTCTTTATCACATCCAGTGACCCAGTAACTGTCGAATCTGGATTGCATTGTCAATGTCATTGTTGCTTTCATGTTTATTAATGTTTGGTCATATAAAATTAAGGGATTCATAAAATGTTTTTGTCAGTCAAATCCCTTAAAATAAAATGTTTACTTGAAATATCACAGATGAAGTTAATATTTCATAATTTAATGGGTTTAAATTAGTTTTATTTCACAGTTTTATGATTTAATTAATTATTATCTTTTTCTTTTTCTTTATGATGTTAATATTACGGAGCCCCGCACATGGCATTCAGGGAAAAATAGTAGGCTAAATCGTGTGCACGATTTACTATTTCGTTCCCTCGATTTAGAAATTGTGCGCACGATTTATAAATCGAGAGAATGAATTAGTAAATTGTGCGCACGTTTTAGCAAATTGAGGGAACGAAATAGTAATTGTGTGCACATTTTAGTACATTGAGAGAAAGAATTAGCAAATCGTGCGCACAATTTATTTATTTATTCTTGCATGCCATGTGCGGGGCTCCGTATGATATCAACAAAGGAATGGAATATATTTTCTTTCTCTTAGTTTTTTATACCAATATGTTATGTTTAATAGTAAGCATAAAACAAGTTAGATAAAAAGCAATCTAAAAGTAATCTTAAAAGTAGTCAGAATACATTACCTAAATGAGTAACCTAGATTACATTTAACAGTTTTCATCATGCAATCTGTAATCAGTAAATGAATACAATGTGTAAATAATCTACAGTGTCTAGCTCTGTATACACTACTATTCAAACATTTGGGGTCAGTAAGATTTTTTGATTCAACAAAGATATTTACTTTTGGATTATTTTGGTTACACTTTTTTTTTCTTGATAATCCACTTTAGACATTCAACTAACTATAAGTAACTTACTCTGTTTGGTTTAGGGTATGGGTTAGTAGAATAAGTTACTTATAGTCAGTAGAATGTCTGTTGGGGACCATCAGAATAAATTGTTAGTAGATATTAAGCATACAATCTAATAATACCCTTAATGACTGCTAGTTGACATGTAGTTGCAAAGTTACTTATAGTTAGCAGAATGTGCAAAGTGTTACCAACTAAATAAGAATTCAAGGGTAATAAAAATGGTAATTTCAGTAATTTCAGTTCTCTAATAAATTCTATTTGAAATGCATACTGAATTCAATATACATGGTTGAATGGCAAACCTATTGTTGGCACTGAAGAACCTCAATGTAAAGGGAAACGTGATGAAAGGTGGCTGATGTCTTTCAGAGCTGACTGCATCTCAAAGGGCTTAACGCCTCAGCAGTGACCAATCAGAGAAGGTCATCTGCTCCTCACCCTGAGCTGAGCATGTTAGTCTTTCTCAAGGGTCACGGGTCACACTTTCTGTTTGCACCTTCATGATGCTCATATCCTCTCGCTGTCTCTGTCTCTCATTCTCTCGATCTTCCCTTTCCGTGCACAGCTGCACAAACAGGAAGAGAGTGAGTCAAACAATCAGCTCAGGGATTAAAAGTGCCCTTATTAACCTTTGACCTTTCATGCGGCTATTTCCAATCTAAGCTTGCAGATGTTCTTTTACACAATGTTTACGTGAAATAGGAAATGCAACCAAATAGTTTTTATTTTTAACACAGTGGCTCTAAACTGGTTTTCTAAATTGTACATGAGCTATCAGATGACAACCCAACACGTACTGTTTATCATATAAAAGTAAATGAAAATGTCCTTAAAAATGAATATTGAGACATATTAAAATTGAAATATTAAACTCCAAATTTCCGGCACTAAGCACATTGTGACAAAAACCCGGATTATTCTCATTGCATGTGATTAAACAATATATATATATATTTTTTTTTTGTGCAGAAATATTAATATAATCATCTACCAAGAAAAAAGCTTCATATTTCAGCTTGTAGCCTGTTCCATTGGCCTCCACTTTAAGTGCATAATTTTAAACATGATTTTTATTCATTTTCACGAACTGAAGGAGAAGTCCGCATTATTTTCAGTAGCAACATGAATCACGTCACAGATGCTTTTATGACAAATGATGGAATTTGACTTCTACTGAACCCAAAACGTTCCTTTAACTCAAAGCTAGGAGTCGGTGCATTTTGTCCCCTGACTGGGCCCCTACTTGAATGCAATCAAAGACGGCTGGAATCATCTGTTAAATGGGTTTTATTGGAAAGATGATAGATCCCCGGAGCACATAAATTAGAATTACACTGGCTCTGGGAGAATGAAGCATATTCTGGTTGAGACACATGCCAAACCATTGTACCCAGCTGCCAGAAGTAAAGCCTGCCAAACATGTTTGTAAACCTCCAAGAGACAGACAGCCATAAAGAGAGGCATGAGAGCAGAATCAGCCATGGTGCTTTCTGAACAAATGCATTCCTCTCCATCTCCAACTGGATGAAGCCCTAAATTTACCTGAATACCTGAAATCCACATTAATCACAAGGGTAAATTACATGAATTATAAAGGACCACAGTATTTAAAAGAATAGTTCACTCAAAAACGGAGAATTCTGTCAGTATTTACTCTCCCTCATAAACCCATTTTTTTTTTTCTGTTGAACACAGTTTAGCATAATACTCTCTTTTCCATACAATAAAAGCAAAACCAAACACGAAAAAAAAAACACATTTCTTGTAGTTTGTCCCATTAAAAAGTGCAGAAACATACAACAAAACATCTTAGTTTTTCTTTCTAGTCAAATTTTTCATCTCATGAGGGTAAATGATAACCTAATTTATTTTTTGAGTGAACTATCCCTTTAAGAGTCTATAAAGAGATGTAGGCCTAACAATAACAAACATAATACAGAACAAACACAATAAAGAATCTGTCTTTCCTGGATGTTTACTGGTGTGTGACACCTTTTTAACATTGATCCTTTCTTATTCAGCCCACTTCACTCGCATACATTAATTTTACTTCACGGCACTCGTTCAGGAACACTGGTCATGCGTTTGTCAGCAATTTCCTTTGGGTGCCCATCAGAGCTCTGATCCTGGTCTCCATCTCCACGGTGGATAAAATTGCCCACAGTGTGACTAGCCTGCCGTATTTATCATCAAGTGTGTAAATCAATCGTTTTTTACCACCTCTGTGTGTGGGAACACAGTAAAAGTCGTCACAGAGAGAAACACATCCGGTGCAGCCGGGTGGAATTTATAGTGCCTCGTTGGATTGTGGGAAGGATCTTGGACACCCGACTCCAGCAGAGACCTTGAGAAGGGGGTAAGGAAGAAAGTATCATTTCTCTCTGTTTGCCTCCCACTTCTCTTTATCCTTTTCTACCTTTTCTCTAAAATGCAACTTATTTAACTTTGACTATATTTACTCAAGGGTGTCAAGGGTTGATTTTTAACTAAACTAACAGATTTCAACATTTTGTTATAAAAAGTTGTCATAAAACTTTATTAGTAGCATTTACCATCCCTTCATTTATTATTTGTGCTTTTCAGTTTTATTTTTTTAAATAAATAAATAAATTATATTATTATATATATATAATATATATATATATATATATAGATATATATATATTTTATATTATATACATACATATATTTTATTGTTTTACACTCGTTCTAGAATCAAAAATTTACAAAGAAATAGTACTATATTTCAGAAAATATATATAATTAAATTGGGAAATAAACCATTTCTATATTTATTGTGTAAAATCATTAATACATTTTTACATTAATTATGACCCTCATTTGTGGCATCATCTCTATCACAAGCATAATGGATTTAGTGAAAATTATTGTTTCAGTGAAGAGCATGCCTGATATTAAAAATGAGACAGTTGATACATGAAAACAAAGAACAAAATTTAAATGAATTGTCACGTGGGAACAGAATATTTTTTCTGTTCAAAAATGTATCTAATTTTGTAAAATTATGCAAGTATGAAAATTTGTGCTTTCAAATTGATTAATTTCACAAATGAAAAGTTTGTGTTTACACAATATATGTATGTAATTTTGTAAAATTATGCAAGTATGAAAATTTGTGCTTTCAAATTGATTATTTTTGTACTGTGAAATATTATATATATATGTATTATATATATCATACATAAATATATATTTTTTTATATATATGTGTAAATATTTCTTTAATATATACATGTATGTGTATTTATACATACATTCAAATAGACAGTACTCACACACATATGGTGTATACGCAAACTTTTAATCGATTTGACAAGCACTAAATATTGTTTCATTGCATGTATTTAGGTTATATGAAATTCTATGTAATTAACTAGATAAACAAAAAATGTGATGTTTAAACATAAAAACATTAAAATAGTATGTGATGTTTAAACATAAAAACATTAAAATAGTATTAAAACGTTTAAAATAAAACAATACATAATTTGTGTGTGGAAAGTTTTTTTTAAGTGAGTATTGTTGGAAGTTGTTAGTAAGGCTGACAGTTGGACAAAAACCAAACAGGAAAGTGGAAATTGGAACGAGCTGTATGTGGCGTTATAGTTGGGGTGAGCTTTGAACAGGTGACATTTACAGTGGCTTGTTCTAATGACTGCCACAATTTTGTTTGCCAGAAGCACCTATTAGAACACGTGAAACGTGACACAGTACAGCCAGACAGCAGTGTGTGTGTGTGTGTGTGTGTGTGTGTGTGTGTGTGTGTGTGTGTGTGTGTGTGTGTGTGTGTGTGTGTGTGTGTGTGTGTGTGTGTGGATTGACACCACACTTACACTGGATTTTTCTGGAGCTTTATGATGAAGCAAGGGTTGGTGGCCCACTATGCATGCTGGGTATTATGAGCAGTTCTCTGTGGTTCAGTCCACATAACAACATACAGACTATGATTGTTACAGAGTTAAGTAAGGTTAGGGTTAGCAGCTCATTGTTATAGGGTGCTGCAGTGATGATGTATTTTTGCAGGCCAACTCTAAAGGTCTCTGAAGCACCACACGTTTCCCACAGAAAACCCCAATGGGATTTTTCCATTGACTTTTGGATTTTTGCAGAAAATAAGTTCTGTTACCAACAAAAGCTCATGATTTTTTTATGTTTGGTTCATAGTGATAATCTTCATGAATGAACACAACTTGTATGAATTTTGAAGCTTAAATACAATAGCCAGAAGTAAAAAGCTAAACACAGCAAGCTAAACTAGATTTTATATGTTCATTGTGATGATGTTTAATTTCCTAAACAACCTCTGTAGTCTCATTTAGCCATTTGTTAACAAACAGCTTCTTCAAAAAACTATTAAAATCACAAAGATTACTGATGTAATATTATAAATATCTTGAGAAATTATCTTGAGCTTGTGGTCACCACAGACCTTATTTCAGGAATTTAAAAACATATTGACTTCAGCACGATGGAAAAATAATTTCTAAAATGCAACTCGTTTTAGGTTTTGGCCTACAAAAATACGTCATCCCTTCAGCACTTTGTTACAGCAAAACTGTGGCAAATCACCAAAAAATAAAATGAAATAACAACAAAAACCTTCTTATACCATTTAAATGAGATCCTGTATTTTACTGTAATAACAATAACTGAGGTCCACATCTGCTTTGCATTTACCTCATTTGCCTTAGATTAAACCTAAATCTATCATTATTTACATAGCCTGAAGTCATTCCAAACACAAAAGCATATATTTCTTAAGAATGCTCCTTGCAACACTCACCATGATCACATCTATCACACTCCAGAAAAGAATCAGAAAACATAAAAGCAGTCCACGACTCATGTGCTACAATATATTCCAATTGTGAAGAAATTTCCCCTGCCCTTCTCACTCATTGTTATAAATGAATAACATTTAATTATTTACAACAAATATATACATGAATGTATTTGAGTCTGATCTCTAGCAGAGGTGAGGTGTACACTGGCCCTTTAAATGAGGCTTGCTGTGAGTTTGGCAGCCTAATGGATGCAAGTCTGTGGTGCTAATGGATGGCAACCTGAAAAATGGTCTTATCTGAAAGGTCCAGGACAGCTATAAATAAAACAGCTGCGTTATGCACATTTATCTGTGTCCTGGTCAAAGGAAGAACCTATTTGCTCACTAGAGTTCTCCCACACACTCAATGACTGTTTGTGTTTATAGAAATGTGTGTGTCTCTATGGCATCTAACTAGGGTCTTGAAAATATGTAGGCCTATACTGATAACTTGTTCAATTATTAATCTTACTGTATATCAATATAATGGAAAACAGATATAAAAAGGATCCCTCACATGATTGTGACTTTTAATGCCTGAGTAAACAAATAAAAGTGGCATTTTTATATAATTTCATCTGCCAGTGACATTTATTAGCATTGCTACAGAAAGGGCTTGTAACACAGCAGTAACTCAAAGCATGTGTCCCGTCACAGGAGGCTGTTTTTCCCGTCAGCAGTTTGTCTGGATGTCTTGATTAAGAGTCATTCATAAAGAGAAGGAAGAGGTCATAATGAAATCAGAGTGGAAGTCCTGTTTCCTTGATGTAATCAAAGACTGAACAGAAGAATGATTGTTTTGGGTGGACAGTTTCATTCATGTATGGACTATATTTATGCCATGTGATTTCTGTCAAACACATTACAACATAGTTTAAATTCCTTTTAGGTCTTCCTGTGGTAAATATCTCACTGTCAGTATTAAATAAAGCTGTATGTTATCTTTTTCTATATGATTTATTAAGTGTATTTTGGGGGGCTTATTTGTTTTTGATTATCCAATGCATATTGCTAAATAAAAACAAAGTGTGAGTCTGCTGTTGAAGGTTTTGCAGGCTGCACTGCCCCCATCTGGTCATTAAAATAGCAAAATAGTCAAAAATACCTAAACACTGCCATCTACTGGTCATTAACAGCTTAGTTACTTTCCAGTGAGGTAAAAATTGTGAGGCTGAAAACACAACTGCATCAGTTTGTCAGTATGTGTTAAATCTCTATGGAGTAATGTTTCTTCATACTGTAATTTTTCACCAAAAGCAAACAAGAAAACAAAAATAAAATAACCCATTTGTATTGCTGAACCAGCGCAGCCTTTAAAGAAACCAATAATGTGCCATTTTAAGGCACATTTACTCACTCAGTTATTTCACTCAACTTGAGTTTGTAGGACTTATTACATAAATTTACGTTAGGCTCAAATATACACTAACCTGCCCAAACTTCTCAATCTTCTTTAAATTATCAGAACTTATCACATAGTCAGTGTCGGGGGTAACACATTACAAGTAACGCAAGTTATGTAATCAGATTACCTTTTTCAAGTAACTAAAAGTAATGCATTTTTAAATTTACAAGAAAATATCTAAGTTACTTTTCTTCAAGTAACTTTAGTTACTTTGTTTTACCATTTACTCACTGATAGCTCTTTTTTGTTTTCCTATTTATTCACTAATAGCTCTTTTTTTGTTTTCCCATTTATTCACTGATAGCTCTTTTGTCGCGTGTTGAGTTCCTATTTATTCACTTGTAGTTCTTTTTTTTTTTAAGTTTTTTTCATTGATAGTTCTTATTGTGTGATACACCAGGCTTCAGTTTAGAGTTACATAATTGTAATTGTGATATAAGATTATAGACAAAAAAAAAAAAAGAAATTGGTGATGCAATGAATAAATGTATGGATTTCATTTAAATAAACAGTAATTAATGCATATACATTTTTATATAATTCACTTTACACAAATTGATGTAATCAAATATGCACCTGTACACAAACGTATCATCAAACACCCCCTTCAAACACTGCTCTAAGAATAAAAGCCTGGTAGACAGGCATCTTAAGGTGAGGTGAAAAGTTGAAAACATTCTTTTTTCCAAAGAATGGACGTAGATTTGAATTACAAAACTGATGAAGGTGACATGCAAATATAAAAAAAGCACAAGACAATTCAGGAAGTAAGGAGGTGTGTTCAGGTTGCCTCAGAATCACTTCTAAACACTGTCGCCTGGAGTGACACTGTCGATATGAGATTCCACCTGGGGTCCTTTGCGACTAAAGACTCATGATGCAAGAGGTTGGCATGTCCCCTGCTGGTTCTCAGTGTGCAGTTGTGAAAAGGTCCAGACTCATCTTATTCAGGCTTGCAGAGTCACATCTACAGAGTATTTCTGTTTGGGTAAAACAATGATCTATAAGAGATATCACACTATACATGTCAGAAGAAGTGAAAGGGGGTTTGTAACCAGGGTTGCCAGGTTTTCACAACAAAACCTGCCCAATTGCTTCTCAAAACCAGCCCAAAACTAACCAAGTTTTTAGTGCCCTGTTAAAAATGGCATTCTGGGGGGTAAATTTCACATTCCAGGGGCTAAATATCACGTTATTGGGGTCGCTTCAACCCGGGACATGAAAAACAACCCACTGCAACAGTGTTAAAGTAGCCCAATTCTGCTGGAAAACTGAGGACTTGGCAACACTGCTTGTAACATTGTCTATGGTGTCGTGAGGTCACACTGCTGTATCTCAGCCCTGTTTATTCCTTCAAAACTAGTTCTACAGAAATGTGTCAACCACTTCTAACAAACAGAAGCTTACACAAAGCTTTGGCCTATCCTATAGTGTATAACAGTGTTGGGGTAAGTAACTTTTAAAAGTAATGCATTACAATATTGAGTTACTCCATAAAAAAGTAACTAATTGTGTTACTTAGTTACTTTTATTGGAAAGTAATACATTGCATTAGTTTTGCCTCAATTTTTGTCACCTGGGCTGGGCTTGCTTATTTGTTTTTTTACTAAAGTGAAATTAATATACCTTCAGTTGAAGGAAATGCCTCTGCACCTCACTCCCAATTACTCTCAACATGGGAATAGGAGAGCTGTCAGTAAATTAATGGGAAACCAAAGTAACCTACGTTACTTATTTGAAAAAGAAACTTTACTAAAAGTAAATTTAAAAGTAATGCAATTACATAACTCACATTACTTGTAATACACTCCCCCCAACACTGGTGTACACACTGGATTTTATTTGGCCTGCTGGTACAGAGGGAAATGTTGAACAAAAAAATCCTTGAAGGGACAGTATGACCCTTATTAAAGGGGTGGTCAATCAATTATTTTTGAAGGCTTGATTGTTTTTAAGGGGGGCACTGTAACATGTTTATGCTTTGTTTTTGTTTTGTTTTTAAAGTTGCATTATTTTACGCATATTTTATGTTTATTCTACACCATTTTTCCATTCTCCTAAAAATGGTCTGTTCACTTCCTGGTTCCTCCCTCAGAAATTCACAATGGGCTCAGATTGGTTAGCTGGCCCAGTGTGATGTGATTTGCTAACTGCCTAGTGCACATTGTCCAGAAACATCCCACCTCTTACCTTAACGGGTTATTGCATGTGCTCTGGTGTATTGTAAACAATGGCGTCAATTTAGCTTATCAATTTGAGCTTGAGTCAGACCCAGAGAATAATATTGAAAAGGATCGAGCAGAACATATACAAGCACAACTCTTACAGGACATTTCAGAATGGTATGGTTTTTAGTTCGTAGTTGTCTCGTACTTTTTACATCGTTATTTGTAATTGCTACTGCGGTTATCTTTTGATGTACGGTTTTATCCTCACGTTTGGGCAGGGTTTATGTAAATTTCAGGGTTTGTGATTCACTGACCCAGGATGTAGTTTGTTGCAGTCCCTACCAGTCATTTGTTGAAGGCCTTTAACAGCGAATTATGTGAAAGACAATTTCTCCCTTTGCATTGAACTTTAAGGATCATAACATTTGAGGGGATCAAAAAAGTTCATCAAAGTTTTCCTAAGACAAAAACGGATATTGTAATGTGAGCCAAAATCCTCACAATTAAAAGAACAAAAGACTTAAACTACTTCAGTCTGTGTGCATTGAATTAATTTAATACATGAGTTTCACAATTTGAGTTGAATTACTGAAATAAATGAACTTTTCCATGACATTCTAATTTATTGAGATGCACCTGTGTGTATGTTAAGTGTATTTTTATATATATATATATATATATATATATATATATATATATATATATATATATATATATATACAAACCCGATTCCAAAAAAGTTGGGACACTGTATAAATTGTGAATAAAAACTGTCAGGGTTCTGCCCTGGCAGCTGTGTCTATTTTGTCTTTGTTTAGTGTTTCTCTGTTTGTCCTTTTTATGACCACATGTCTTTGTCTTTGTTTATGTTGGCCATGTGCTCCTTTTGTCCTGCCCCCTTGTTTTCACATTACCACGCCCCCTCGTTTAGTCCTTGTTTTGGCACTCATTAATTGATTGTTCTCACCCTTGTTGGTGTGCTTTCCTTCCTATTTATTGTGCTCATTCCCTCATGTGTTTGCTGGTTCGTTTTGCTGTGTGAGTTAGTGTTTGCTTAGCTTGCTAGCTGATCTTTACTAATCGAGATTTTCTTTGTCTGTTAAAGTCTGGTATTTATTAGTTTAAGTTTATCTGGTCACGGTTTAGTCCAGTTTCAGTTTTTCTTTTTGTTTGGATCTCTATTTTAGTTTCTCATGAGTTTGATTGTTTTTTGAGTTTGACTGTTGTTTTTGTTGTTGAGTTTGAGTTTCTGATTTAGTCTTTCCAGTTATTTTCTAGAACTATTTTGTGTATTTGTTTCTTTACCTTTTAATTTACTTTTGGTAAGTCAGCTTTGGTTATTTCTCTAGCTCCCCCTTTATATCTTGTATCTTGTGTTCTAGGTCATAGCATTCCTGTCTGACTTTTTGCTCTTGTTTTGAATTATTATTATTATTATTATTATTATTATTATTATTATTATTATTACTATTTTTGTTCTCTTGTTGTCTTGAGTCTTGTCTAGTGTTTTGTGAGTTCTGTCTGTTCCTGTCTTGCCTCCTGCTTTCTCCCTGGCCACTGGGTCTCCCTGCCTGGAGGTCTGACGTGTGTGGCTTCACCTCCATAGCCAAGTGCCCTTGGTTCCTGGTGCTGTGGTCTGGTCTCTAGCACAGCCTCCTCTACAGTCCTGCGCTCGGTTGGCACCCAGGGCCCTCCTCGGCGGTCATCATCCCCCCCCCATCTGCCTGCTTCACTGTTGTACGCCCTTTCCTACTGTCTGGACTGTTCAAGCCACTCCCTCCTATCGTGCTTGTCTTATTTGTCAATAAACGTCCCCTGTTCAATCTGCATTTGGGTCCTCTCCCTCAGTAACCCTGACAGAACGAACCAGCCAAGTCAGGACCCAGCAGTATGAGTTTCAAGATCCTGCCCCCTGCAAATGCTCAGGAGAGACTGGCCCGCCAGCAAGGCCTGGGTGCACTTCGGCAGCAGGGGCAGGAGGTGAGGGCCTTTGCCCAATTCTTTTGGGACTATGTCCAGGGGCCTTGAGTACCAGGATGCAGCCCTTAAGGATGTCTTCAACCTCTGTCTATATGATCCACTGCCTCAGTGGGAGATGGAGCAATTGAGGATCTTGGACTTTTGGAACTTTTCCAATTATTTTGCACCACCGCAAAGGATTGGCAGATACTCACACCACCAGAGTCCACCGACAGTGATCACCCCCCACTCTCCCTAATCCATCGAGTCAACTTCCTGATCTTCTGACTCCCACTGAGAAAAGAAGAGAGAGAGAAGGAATGAGGGCAGCCAAAGCTGCTGCATCTGCCATTGAGACCTCTGTGGTTGTTCCAGCCTCCGAATCGGCTGAATCCCTCACGGTCACATCTGAGTCTACCAAGTGCTCTGAAGCATTCAAGCTGAAGGAAGCTGTGAGGGAAGTTCCCCTGTTAGCCCCTGTTTCTGTGTCAGTCAAGCCCCTTCTAGTTCATTCAAAGCCAGTCAAGTCCAGTCCTGAAAATTCTACGCCTGTTCAAGTCAGTCAAGATGTGGGTGAGGTGACAGCCTACAGGCCTGGGAGGCGAAAGGGTAGGAGGGCCCGGTGCCAGAAGTTGCTAGAGCCCTTAGTCCCGAGACCTCTCATGCAGTTATCCCGGAGGATCTCAAATTGTCCACTGCTTCAGTCATGCTCTTGGAGTCCAGTATTGAGCAGCGTGCCCCCCAGAGCTCGCTCCAGTGTCGGCTCCAGCCCCAGAGCTCGCTCCAGTGTCGGCTCCAGCCCCAGAGCTCGCTCCAGTGTCGGCTCCAGCCCCAGAGCTCGCTCCAGTGTCGGCTCCAGCCCCAGAGCTCGCTCCAGTGTCGGCTCCAGCCCCAGAGCCCGTTCCTGTGGCCCCGGAGGGCAGTTTGTCAGCCCCCGAGGGCAGTCAAGAATCAGTCTTGGAGTCCATGGCAGTCCCAGACCCTATTCTAGCCTCAAAGTCCACCCCAGAATTGTCTCCAGTCTTAAACTTTGCTCAAGTCCCAGAGGCCCTGGAGTCTGCCCTAGAGTATGTTTTAGTTCCAGACTTTTCTCCATTCCCTGAGTTTACTCCGGAGCTACTCCCAGTCCCGGAGTTATCAAGGTCCATCCCAATTTTGACTTCAGAGCAATTTTTCAGTCCAGGAACAACCAGAGATCATCACAGAGCAAGTCCAGGAACAGAACAAGGTCATTCCAAAACCAGTCCCAGGGTATGTTCCAGAGCCTACGTCATTCCTGAAGCCAGTCTCTGAGTTTGTCCAAGAGCCAATCCTAGAGCAAGAGTCTGTTCCAGTAGCCCCGGAGGGCAGTCAAGAATCCCACTCCTGAGTCTGTTCCAATAGCCCTGGAGGGCAGTCCAGAACCAATTCCTAAGTCTATTCCAGTGGCCCCGGAGGGCAGTTCTGCTGCTTCTGTGGAAAGTCAAGAGTATGCGCCTGAACCAATTCATTGTCTGATCAAGCTCCCGAGTCTGCTTCATTCCAGAGTCTGTCAAAAGTCTGCTACGGATTCATCCAAGAGCCCTCAGAGCCAGTCCCAGCAACCCATTCCTGATCCAGTCCAACTTCAGGAGGGGGTACCTTACCATACTCCAACCTCCAAATCTCCAGAACTATCCACTTCCCCTACCACTTTCAAGCCATCAATTGTCAAGGCCGGTCAGTACTTCTACTTATGCCACCACCCGTATCCCTATGGCCCCATCTTCTCTGCGGCGAGGCTTTAACCGTACTCAAACCATGCCTGCTGCCTTCAGCCCTACCCTGTCAGGCTACACCCCTGGACATACTCCCACCCTTCCCACCCCCTCTCATGTGCTGCCTGGTTGCTTTGGGTTCTGCTATGTCTGCACCCCCCTGGACTTGTTTGCCTGGTTTGGACGCCAGGAGGCGTCCTTTGGGAGAGGGGTACTGTCAGGGTTCTGCCCTGGCAGCTGTGTCTATTTTGTCTTTTGTTTAGTGTTTCTCTGTTTGTCCTGTGTATGACCACATGGCTTTGTCTTTGTTTATGTTGGCCATGTGCTCCTTTTGTCCTGCCCCCTTGTTTCACATTACCACGGCCCCCTCGTTTAGTCCTTGTTTGGCACTCATTAATTGATTTGTTCTCACCTTGTGTGGTGTGCTTTCCTTCCTATTTATTGTGCTCATTTCCCTCATGTGTTTGCTGGTTCGTTTTGCTGTGTGAGTTAGTGTTTGCTTAGCTTGCTAGCTGATCTTTACTAATCGAGATTTTCTTTGTCTGTTAAAGTCTGGTATTTATTAGTTTAAGTTTATCTGGTCACGGTTTAGTCCAGTTTCAGTTTTTCTTTTTGTTTGGATCTCTATTTTAGTTTCTCATGAGTTTGATTTGTTTTTGAGTTTGACTTGTTTTTGTTGTTGAGTTTGAGTTTCTTGATTTAGTCTTTCCAGTTATTTCTAGAACTATTTTGTATTTGTTTCTTTACCTTTTAATTTACTTTTGGTAAGTCAGCTTTGGTTATTTCTCTAGCTCCCCTTTTATCTTGTTTCTAGGTCATAGCATTCCTGTCTGACTTTTTGCTCTTGTTCTTGAATAATTATTATTATTATTATTATTATTATTATTATTATTATTATTATTACTATTATTGTTTTTGTTCTCTTGTTGTCTTGAGTCTTGTCTAGTGTTTTGTGAGTTCTGTCTGTTCCTGTCTTGCCTCCTGCTTTCTCCCTGGCCACTGGGTCTCCCTGCCTGGAGGTCTGACATGTGTGGCTTCACCTCTATAGCCAAGTGTCCTTGGTTCCTGGTGCTGTGGTCTGGTCTCTAGCACAGCCTCCTCTACAGTCCTGTGCTCGGTTGGCACCCAGGGCCCTCCTCGGCGGTAATTGTCCCCCATCTGCCTGCTTCACTGTTGTACGCCCTTTCCTACTGTCTGGACTGTTCAAGCCACTCCCTCCTATCGTGCTTGTCTTATTTGTCAATAAACGTCCCCTGTTCAATCTGCATTTGGGTCCTCTCCCTCAGTAACCCTGACAAAAAACAGAATGCAATGATGTGGAAGTTTCAAATTTCAATATTTTATTCAGAATACAACATAGATGACATATCAAATGTTTAAACTGAGAAAATGTATCATTTTAAGGGAAATATAAGTTGATTTTAAATTTCATGGCATCAACACATCTCAAAAAAGTTGGGACAAGGCCATATTTACCACTGTGTGGCATCCCCTCTTCTTTTTATAACAGTCTGCAAACATGTGGGGACTGAGGAGACAAGTTGCTCAAGTTTAGGAATAGTAATGTTGTCCCATTCTTACAGGCTTCTAGTTGCTCAACTGTCTTAGGTCTTCTTTGTCGCATCTTCCTCTTTATGATGCGCCAAATGTTTTCTATGGGTGAAAGATCTGGACTGCAGGCTGGCCATTTCAGTACCCGGATCCTTCTTCTACGCAGCCATGATGTTGTAATTGATGCAGTATGTGGTCTGGCATTGTCATGTTGGAAAATGCAAGGTCTTCCCTGAAAGAGAATCTGGATGGGAGCATATGTTGTTCTAGAACTTGGATATACCTTTCAGCATTGATGGTGCTTTTCCAGATGTGTAAGCTGCCCATGCCACATGCACTCATGCAACCCCATAGCATCAGAGATGCCGGCTTCTGAGCTGAGCGCTCATAACAACTTGGGTTGTCCTTGTCCTCTTTAGTCCGGATGACATGGCGTCCCAGTTTTCCAAAAAGAACTTCAAATTTTGATTCGTCTGACCACAAAACAGTTTTCCACTTTGCCACAGTCCATTTTAAATGAGCCTTGGCCCAGAGAAAATGCCTGCGCTTCTGGATCATGTTTAGATATGGCTTCTTTTTTGACCTATAGAGTTTTAGAGCCGGCAACGGCGAATGGCACGGTGGATTGTGTTCACCGACAATGTTTTCTGGAAGTATTCCTAAGCCCATGTTGTGATTTCCAATATAGTAGCATTCCTGTATGTAATGCAGTGCTGTCTAAGGACCCGAAGATCACGGGCATCCAGTATGGTTTACCGGCCTTGACCCTTACGCACAGAGATTGTTCCAGATTCTCTGAATCTTTGGATGATATTATGCACTGTAGATGATGATAACTTCAAACTCTTTGCAATTTTTCTCTGAGAAACTCTTTCTGATATTGCTCCACTATTTTTCACCACAGCATTGGGGGAATTGGTGATCCTCTGCCCATCTTGACTTCTGAGAGACACTGCCACTCTGAGAGGCACTTTTTGTACTCAATCATGTTGTCAATTGACCTAATAAGTTGCAAATTGGTCCTCCAGCTGTTCTTTATATGTACATTTAACTTTTCCGGCCTCTTATTGCTACCTGTCCCAACTTTTTTTGGAATGTGTAGCTCTCATGAAATCCAAAATGAGCCAATATTTGGCATGACATTTCAAAATGTCTCACTTTCAACATTTGATATGTTATCTGTATTCTATTTTGAATAAAATATAAGTTTATGAGATTTGTAAATTATTCCATTCCTTTTTTACTCACAATTTGTACAGTGTCCCAACTTTTTTGGAATCGGGTTTGTATATAGTTTAAATTTCTGTGGTGGACACACAACATTTTCTGGTGGTGAAGCACATCCTTCCCTATCTTTTGTGGACTCAAGGTCATTTGCAGTCGTTTCCATAATCTAATCCTTGCGATTAGAAAGAAATGATTTGAATGCCCAATTGAAGAGTTTTAAGCACAATGCCGCAGGTGGCTTTCTGTATTTTCATATAACTCATCTAAAAATCTTTGAGTACTGAGCTTTGATTTGCCTTCCCCTCATAAGTCCAGAGGTTTAGTTGAGTCTTGAATTCATCAATAGAGCTTAAAATACATGTTAACTATTGTTGTACAGAACAGTGCTGCTTGAAGATTAATCTTCTGTAAAAAAAAAAAGTGTCCTTTTGAATTCCACGAAATACATGATTGTGAGTAAATAATGACAGAATTTTAGGGTGAACTCACCCTTCAATATTACTTTGTGGTGGGTAAATTCAATAGAGCACACAGAAAGAAACACTTGTTTTCCAAGCCAGTTCTGAATTTCCATGAAGTTTTGAGCAGAAAGCTCTGTCTGCAAGGCATGCAAATATGGAATTTGTACAATCATAACAACTAGTCGGAAATGCATGAACATAGCGTTTTGCCATTTTGTGCATATGCACTTTAAGAAGTTTCACATTTTAGCAACAGCAGAAAAGCAATTTTCCTTTTAGTGTTTGTTTCATGTTTTGCATATCACATAACATTTGGCACACACTGTGTAACAGATGCGATAACATGCACGTTTGCAGTTGTTTTATTAGGGGCCCATGCAGCAGTACAAACAGGCCAATCATTTAAAACGTGAATGAACAATTATTATGAAATGTGACATACTGTATAAGTGGGGTGACAACAAACAGCCACAAGGAGCTATATTGGAGAATTTACATTCAACCCTGCTCCTACCCTGCATCTCAATATTCATACTTTCCATCCTAAATAGTATGTGAGATTAGAAATAAGTGTGTCCCAAAGCATAGTATGTTGAAAAGAGTATGCCAAAAGTCCCTGGATGGTCTACTATTTCAGGTCGATTTTTGAAGTGTGGATCTGTGCACACTCTAATGGCTTGAATTGCCCACAATCCACTGCGCTTTGGCGAAGGATTCGGTCCAGAACTGCAAACACAAATAAAACGCGTTAGAAAAACTACAAACGTGGCGGATGCGCGCGGTCGACGGTTATGTAGAGAGTTTTACAAAAAGGGGTTTGAGTTACTAATTATCAACATTTAACCCGGTAAAACATATTTATTTATTGTTATCTGTGTTATATTTCATCTGCAACAGCAATGTGAACTTTTATAAACATCCATTTGCACCATTATGCAGAAAATATGAGCAGAGTTCTCCGCATGAAAGACCCGCGACTGGCAGATCAGCTACTTATCAATTATTATAAGCAATAGTATCAGTTATATTATTATTATTATTATTATTATTATTATTAAAAAAATTATTATCAAACAATTATTTAAACTGCGTGTATATAAAACTGCGTGTTTTCTGTGTAAAAATAAGGGTCGTTTTTGCCTTTGGACTGAAACAAAAAGCAGAAGTGCCTATTGAAAAATGCTAATTCATTCTTTCCCTTTTCGTCAGGAATATAGCCATTTCAATCGGTATTTCATCGCAGTAAACAAAGCAGTGCAGCACCTGATTTTGCAACTTGCAGCGCTCATATTTAATCAGTTAAACCATAGCCTTTTGAAGTGTAAGCTATCTCAATTTGCATGTATATTTGTTTTTTGTTTTATTTCACCAGATCACAACCCGAGTCTTCGTGCCATTTCTACTAGTGATCCTTTCCTTTCCGCGGTACTCATCACTGTTGTAGGTTGCCAAGTTGAGGGGACAAATGAGTTGAAATTTGTATGTGTAGATTGTGTGAGAAGGTTGCGTTTCATACAAGATCTGGCAACTGGGGAACCTTGGAATTTGTTGATGTGATTATTCAAGAGGTTTGGGCCATACAAATTATGGGAGTTTTACCGGAGACGGATGTAGCAAACATATAAAATACGCCCAGTAGGATTTTTTTTTTATAGAAAGATTAAACATATGGGAGAAATACAGGAAAATATTTAAACGGGACGATAGCGGGATAGAATGATAAAATACGGGAGAATCCCAGGAAAAACAGGAGGGTTGACAGGTGTGGCTGGAGCTGAACTTTGCAGGAAGGTAGATCTCCAGGAACAGGATTGGGCACCCCAATCAACATGTTTGAGAGATATGCCATGGGATTTCATTTTGGATTTTGAATTTTCTTTAAATTCCTTTTTTGAGCCTCTCCTATAGCCAGTTTGTCATTTTTTGCATGAAATGGTTGGCAGATATGAACAGAAGACAGCATGAACACAATACTATTTTGTACCCTGTTCTTGGAAAAGTGATTGCTGCCACAAAGTGAGCGCATACAAATAAATCCTTGAAAAAGGTCAACATTGATACATATGTATATAAATATATGTCAAAAAAAACAAAAAACAAAAAAACACTGGTTTAATAGTCATTTGAAATTATCTTTTAATGTTAATTTTTAGCACTGTGGAAATTGTGGATTACCTAAGACGGGTCTCTTAATGATTTACACATACCTTAATGCAGTGCTTCCCAAACATGTTTTTGGAGGCCCCCCAACACTGCACATTTTTCATTTTGGATGTCTCCAAAGTGTGCAGTATTGAGGGGCCTCCAGGACCAGGGTTGGGAACCATCACCTTAATGTAATATAAAACCCCTGGTATACACAATTATTATTATTTTTTTTTAAAGTTATCGGTAAAAGCATGAGCTAAACCTTCAAAGCATTGTTTGTTCACTGGTGGCCATCCATCCAGGGTGTTTCCCTGACTTCAGATCAATATGCTGGAATTGGCTCCAGTATCCCATAGGCTCCATTGTAGAAGTTAGAGTTAGGGTTAGATTTTTTCTTATTCCATGCCCCATGTTTCTTTCTTATTTTGGCTTACATTTTGTTCAGTCTCCCTGAAAACAATTCTTGTGTCATTAAAGTATAAATGTATCTTGTTTTATTTGCAGTATAATGTCAGTCTTGCTGTGCATGTCCATTGGGGCAGAGTAAGATGGCCAACAAGTGTTTTCAGTTCATTTTCTACAGGAGCTGATGGTAGAGCAGAGAAAGTGGTGAGAGTGCCAACATGTTGAGAGGCTTTATGCAAATGAAATGCAAACAATCTGGACAGCCGGCAATCAGTTTGAGGTTCAGGCAGTGTTGTTTTTCATAAGTATTTTAAAATCTTTGTGGATATAGTGCTTAAATCACATTGATACATTATTATATATTATACAGTATATTTTATATATATGCACGTTCATTTTGGCTGGGTAAACAAATGTGTATTAAACTGACATTGTATGAATACTTCAGTTATTTAGAAATAAGGATTTCCCAATACACTTGCCTTTTTTTATACACAATAGTCTTAAACAGCTCATGCGGGTCAGATGGTCTATTCTTGTCCAGAATTAGCAGCAATGTGAACTGGACATTCTGTCATTTAGCTTACGGGAAGCTAGTTTGCTACCAAATGTTGGTTTGTAATTACATAAATTATTTCTTTGTCGCCTTTTCTTCCAATAAGTTACATCCTGGGTGTAACAATTTTGTGGAATGTTACTTTTTTTGTTGTTGTTGTACAGAATAGATGTTATGTGCCAGAGAAACAAGCGCTCAGCCATTTTTAGAATTGCAGGAACTCTATAGCAATACACTGTTGAAGATTAATTAGTTTGTGAAGTGAATTTACTTATTGTAGGGTGAACAAAAGTTATCATGAGCATTGTAATGTTTGAGGCAGATGTCATAACAAATGTCAGTAGACCGGGAAGTTTTTAAAAAGAGTGGGTCATTCATAAATTCGTATAAACTTACATTCCTGTGGAAATACAAGCAGAAGATGGGAGGTCTATATAGAAGTGCATCATGTAATCATGTAAAAAAATTATCACATTTTTACTAATTTGATTACATGATTACTAATTTGTAGCATATTTGAAACCTTGCAATGTAAGTTCAGCAATACCCTTATAAGGATACAGATCGGCAGGTGCTGTGTGACAGATCATACATCATGATCATTTGAGCCTGAGCGACAGGCTAAAGAATAAATATTTGACTGGGAAATAAGGAAGGTCAAATAAGCAGTGTTTAAAAAACTCTTCAGAGAATGTGACATTACCATATAAAGGCAAAAAATAAAGTACAAGTGTCCAAAATCATGTCAAAATATATACTGTATTATTTATCACTGGAACAAAATATATTTATAAATATAATCCAAAAGCGATACTCCAAGAGAACAAGCAAACAGTATATAAAGAGAAAGGAATTGTGAGACAAAAGTGGGGAAAGGTGGTGGTAGGGTTGTGACTGAAAACTGGGAGAGAGGGAGGGAGAGAGAGATCTGCCAGAGGATAAAAGGGTGGAGTCAGAGACGTGATGTGCATGATGTCAGCAGCTTGTTGGATTGAGGTGCTGTGCCCTGCTGAGCTTAATCCAGGCTGATCAGGAAGCAGCAAGCAGTCACCTGTGTGAATCCAGAGAAGTAGCCAAAGGTAACCTAGTGTAGCCTGGGACTGCTGCTCTAACGATAAAGAATCATAAGGAAACTCACAGGAACAACAGCATTAATCTGTAGTTGAGTCTGAGAGGACAAGGGAAGAAACGGGCAAGAAACTCAAAGTTCAGAGCAGGGAAAAAACTTTAAATGACCTTTTAATAGCTTCAGAGGATAGTCAAGGGCATTTTGTCATCTTTAATCTGCAACACAAAACACCTAAAACAAGGAATCCACCTGGTCAGAATGTCCACGAATGGAATAAGTATGGCTCTAAAGCTCCAGTTCGGACTTATTAATTACGAAAATCGTTACCTCACGGCAGAGGCATTTGGGTTCAAGGTAAATGCATCTGGCACCAGCTTGAAGAAGAAACAGATCTGGACCCTGGAGCAAGACCAGGACAGCCAGGTGGTTTTCTTGCGCAGTCATCTCGGACGTTATTTGGCCACAGATAAAGATGGCAAGGTGACCTGTGAGGAGGAAGTGCCAAACACATCCTGCCGTTTCTTGCTTGTGACGCAGTCAGATGGACGCTGGGCCTTACAATCTGAGCCATATTCACGTTATTTTGGAGGGTCTGCAGAATATTTGTCCTGTTTTGCCCAGACCATTGGAGAATCTGAACAATGGGCCATGCATCTTGCCCTTCATCCACAGGCCAACCTGCTAAGTGTATCCCGTAAGCGCTACGCACGCTTGTCCACTGCAGATGACGAGCTCTGCATGGACAGTGACATCCCCTGGGGCGTTGACTCCCTGATCACTTTGGTCTATCTGGATGGCAAGTACAGTCTGAAGACCTGTGACAACCGCTTTCTCAGCAATGATGGTAAGCTGGTAATGGATCATGGGCCTAACACTAGTTTCACCCTGGAACTTAAGTCTGGCAAGCTGGCCTTTAAGGACTGTGAGGGCAAGTTTCTCTCACCAACGGGCCCCTCAGGCACCTTGAAGTCTGGCCGCTGTTCAAGGCCAGGGAAAGATGAGCTGTTTGACCTGGAAGAGAGCCACCCACAAGTTGTTTTCCAGGCAGCCAACAAAAGATATGTGTCTATTCGTCAAGGTAATCAGTGATTGTGTATTTGTTGTGAAATGTCATAGTTATAATCATTATTATATATCCAGCTCTGTTCCAACACTTTTTGCATGTCTCCTTTGTCTGACACACCAATTTCAGGTCTCGGGAGACCTGAATCAGGTGCGTTTGATTAAGGAGACAACTCTTGATTTAGGAGCAAAATGTGCAGTGTTATGGTCTAAAACAGTGGTTCCCAACTGCACTCCTTGAGATCTACCTACCTGCAGAGTTCAGTTCGAAACCTGCTCAGACACACCTGTCTGTAATTAGCAAGTGCTCTTGACAATCTTATTTAGCTGGTTCAATTGTGTTCGATCAAGGTTGAGTTTGTAGGAAGATAGATCTCCAGGAACAGGATTGGGCACCCCAGTCTAAAACAATGTGTAGGTATTCAGCAACATGGCTGATTATGACAAAAGTGGATTCTGGAGGTGGTCAATATACATTTATATGATTTACAGTAACTTGTTCCTCACAAAACTGATAAAAGGTTGTCTGCTGATGTAGTGCTAGAACTATAGCACACTGTTGTTTCCTTTTTATGTAAGTTGAATGCATTCAAACACTGATCATAAAACATGCCTGGACTTCTGGAGATAGTCATTTCCATAATGGTGCATGTATGCATTACAGAATCTCAGAAAAGTGTGAACATTTGCAGACATCCAGTAACACCATTAAATCCTCCGTGTGAAGCAACCAACTTAATGGGATTTGTCATATCCACTGTGTGTCCAGTTAAGATTAAAACAACCACAAGTGATTTACACGTTTTGCAAATTCTTCACTTCCAGTTTGCTGTTAATCAACTGGATCAAGTAAGTGAGCTGATCTTCAGAAATGGATTAGTGAAGTGAAGAGGGTCAATGAAATGATGATTCATTGAAAGAGATCAGACTTAAATGAATGACCAGTTCACAGATTGGATGTTTCTTAAGAACGTGAAAGCTAGGGAAGCTTACCATATTCTTGGAATATACTGTAGCCCAAAGGTGCCCAATACTGTTCCTGGAGCAGTTCATAATTACAGACAGGTGTGTTGAAACGAGGTTGGAAGAGAACTCTGCAAGTACATAGATTTCCAGGAACAGGATTGGGCACCCCAACTGTAGCAGACAAGATCTGTGGAGCTTCTCTGGTGCTGTTATGGTCCACATTCACTTTAACTGCATGGGGGAAAAAGCAACGCTAACACTTTATTATAGGGATCAATTGTCACTATTAAGTAGTTGCTTATTAGTATGTCTATTATTAACATATTGTCTGTTTATAAGTACTCATAAAGCACATATTCTGCATGACCGTATTCTACATCCCTAATCCTACACAAAACCTAAACTTAACAACTACCTTACTAACTATTAATAAGCAGAAAATTAGTAGTTTGAGAAAAATGTCGTAGTTAATGGTTTGTTTATAGCGAGAATTGGACCTTAAACTAAAGTGAGACCAAACCAACCTGCCAATTTTTCAATTCTTCAAAGGAGTATACCAGGGATGTCCAGTATTGCTCCTGGAGGGCCGTTGGCTCTCTGCAGACAGCTCAGTTAAACATACCTGAATCAACTAATCAAGGTCTTTTAGGATGACTTCCAGGTAAGTGTATTGGAGCAAGTTGAACGCTGCAGCACGTCGGCTTACAGAACCAGGACTAGGACTGGACCCTGCATACTGTATGTGCTAATAGATTTTGAATAGTCCTTGAATAGCATAAAACAGACCTATTGAGTCCATGGCCACTTTTCAGACTGTTTCAGAGTCAAGAGCAAGACATCTGTCTCTTATAGTCATTGTGGACAAATAGGAGGCTGACATTTGATACAGAGGGGAAAAGGACAAGCTTTGAACACAACTATGAACCATTATGATGAATGCTTTTCATTCCCATAGCGAAGTATTTGCAAGCTTTTAGCTGCTTTATCATATAGTAGAATACATCATTAAATCACTAACAATAATGAATAGCAAACAATGTAAATGGTTTTCCACTACTTGGCCACATAACCTTTAGATAGTGCATTACCTATGTAAACAACATCACAGGCTACAGCTGAAATTGTTAAAGGCTGAATCTGTTTGGCTGAGGCTTAATGTTTCTTGCACCACTTGCTTATTAGGCCCCTCTACTTTCACCACTGTAGGAATTATAGCAGCAGGCTGCTGGGGTGAGTGTTAGGGATTATTCCAGTAAAAGGCTTAAGAGACAGTCAAGGGATATTTCTGAAACATCTCATTTGAATCTCAACCCACACAATCTGGCCACTTTGACTAGTTAGTATAGATGTAAGTTTGCTGGTAATGTTATTTAGACCACAGGTTCAGAGAGAGTGACAGAGATAAACCAGTTATTACTCAGTGATTGACTCAGGCACATTGTAAATCAGAGCACTTTATCGGAAATTTCCAGTCAATGCTGCTGTCATATTGGCAAAAACCCTTTACACAGTTTTAGTAAAATAGTGCAGGCAAAAGGCATGTTTTCCCATTGATAGGCATTCAAATGTATTTGTGCTTTCTGATATAAAAAAAAAAAAATCCCTAAAAACAAAACAAAACACTTAGTAATAGTAAACATCATGTAACTGAACATTAGTAGTAGTATTGTTTGAATTTGTTTGAAAATGTCAAAATCTGTAAATGGTATGAGCTACAGAAGAGACTAATAATCACTTGAGGAGACCAGTACAATCAGCTGTCAGTTTGGGGGCAGAGTTTACCATTCAGCAATCCAACACAATGTGTTTGTAATTTTGTAAAGGAAACTGGCATCAGCTAAAGGAGAAGCCATGAAAATGTCTTTATTTCCAGGCGTTAGCATCTCAGCTAATCAGGATGATGAGACAGACATGGAGACATTTCAGATGGAGATTGATAAAGACACTAAGAAGTGCATGTTCAGAACCAACGGTGGAAATTACTGGACACTCGTTACTCACGGAGGGATTCTGTCCACGGCTACAGAAGTGTAAGTGTTTCCATTATTATAACACATTACAGTAATTTTGATGCATTTCATAAATTGATGTTAATGAAAATAAGAAAAGATCTTAATTGTGTGTTCTTGTAACTGATAGCGAAGAAAGCACCATGTTTGACATTGAATGGCTGGGCAGGCGAGTTGCTTTGAGAGCAAACAATGGAAAATATGTCTGCACAAAGAAAAATGGACAGCTTGCTGCTGTGAGTGATTCTTTGGGTGAGTGCAAACAAGTTATTTTCTGACTTTTAGCACATTAT
The DNA here is from genome assembly GCF_018340385.1 of Cyprinus carpio. Lineage (NCBI taxonomy): Eukaryota > Metazoa > Chordata > Actinopteri > Cypriniformes > Cyprinidae > Cyprinus > Cyprinus carpio. The sequence continues at coordinate 36,750,954 of NC_056599.1, read as the reverse complement.
TACTGATCTGTCACTACTGAATACCCACTTAACATGAGTCACATAAATCCTTGCATGTGTTTGACAGGGGAGGATGAGCAGTTTGTGCTTAAGCTGATTAATCGTCCAATCCTGGTCTTGCGTGGGGAGAACGGCTTTGTGTGTCACCACAAAACCTCCAATATACTGGACTGTAGCCGCTCTGTTTATGATATCTTCTCTTTGCTTTTTAGTGATGGTGCATACCATATAAAAAGTGAGTCATATTGCTATTGTGTAAGCTGTAATGTAAATGACCAGGGTTTAGCAGATTTCTGCAAACACCTGATGAATGTACCTATGTAAATGTGTTTTTTTGTTTTTTTCCTACCACAGGTGGAAATGAAAAGTTCTGGTATGTCTCCAGCAGTGGTCTGGTGTGCACAGATGGGGATAAACCTGAGGATTTCTTCTTTGAGTTTGTGGAGTGTGGACGGGTTGGCATCAAGGGTCAAAATGGCAAATACCTGCGTGGAGACCAGGGAGGCACACTGAAGGGTGACGGGCTCAGTGTGGATGCCTCATCCCTGTGGGAGCACTGAGTGCTGTAACAGAGACCCACAGACACACAAATACAGACAGATGTCACAGTGTAACAAAAAAATCCTCCTGACACCTGTTCAAATAATGACTTTTCAGCAATACGCTCTTCATTGACTTTCTTTCTTTAATCTTGTTTGTTTTGTGAGTGTGTGAAATATCTGTGGTTTTATTTGTTTCTAATACTGCAGATATTAGTATCATCCTTTGCTTCATAGGATACAATACAACCTTACTTTACTCTGTCAGTTTTCAAAACAGTTACAAAAACGGTTGGTTATTAAGTCTGTTCTGTTGAAAGGAGCACTACCTGAAGGTTCTTAGCATGTTATAAAATGAATGTTACATTTGACAAATATATTTGTAAAATGCCTACAGCAGCAAGTGTCCATGGACTCTAGAGTTGGAAATATTAGTTTAGCCATCTTGCCCTATCATCAGACACCTTCACCTTCATTTGTCAAACAGGAATAGTAAACAAGAACTTTTGGTCATGTCAGCCACTGACACTTTTAAATCTCTTAACTTATGACAGGCTTATAGGCTGTCAGATAATTAGCAACATTTCTACTATGGTGAATGTTTTAAGGTGTGTGTTTTCTCTGAGTTTAAATTTGCATCTGTCCAAGAGTTATTAAACTGAAGATTACACAAATACTTTGTCCTAATGTAGTTCCTAATTATTTATTTTAACAATAACAATTACATAAATGGTCCTGCTTTATATTAAGTGGCCTTAAGTCTTACATCAAAAAATAAGTACAATGTACTTGTTGTTCTTTTGCTTAGTTTTGAATGCTTCTATTGTCCTCATTTGTAAATCGCTTTGGATAAAAGCGTCTGCTAAATGACTAAATGTAAATGTCAGCATCTACTAAATGACTAAATGTAAATGTACTTATTTTGTTCATATTGTATTGCAAAACACTTTTGCTGCTAAGGTGGGATACAGATAAAGGTAAGGTAAGGGACAGGTTTGGCGGCATGGGTAGATTTAAGGGTGGGTTAAGGTGTAAGGAATGGGTCAACAATGTAATTACATTTACATTTACATTTAGTCATTTAGCAGACACTTTTATCCAAAGCGACTTACAAATGAGGACAATGGAAGCAATCAAAAACAACAAAACAGCAATGATATATAAGTGCTATAACAAGTCTCAGTTAGCTTAAATGCAGTACACGTAGCAAGGGCTTTTGAATAATATAATAAATAAAAAGAAAACAGATAGAATAGAAAAAGAATAGAGCAAGCTAGTGTTAGAGGTCTTTTTTTTGTAACTGTATAATAAATGAAAAGAAAATAGATAGAATACAAAAAGATTAGAAAGGTAGTTCGATTTTTTTTTTTTTTTTTTTATTTTTTTTTTTATAGAATTAGAATAGTGAGTGCAAAAGTTAGAGGGTCAAAGATAATATAATAATATTTTTTTTAATAATATTATTGTAGATGGCTAAGGACTCAGCTGCTCGGATTGAGTTGGGCAGGTCATTCCACCAGGAGGGAACATTTAATTTAAAAAGTCTGTAAAAGTGACTTTGTGCTTCTTTGGGATGGCACAATCAAGCTACGTTCACTTGCAGAACGCAAGCTTCTAGAGGGCACATAAGTCTGAAGTAATGAATTTAGGTAAAGGGGTGCAGAGCCAGTGGTGGTTTTGTATGCAAACATCAATGCCTTGAATTTTATGCGAGCAGCTATTGGTAGCCAATGCAAATTGATAAACAGAGGTGTGAAGTGTATTCTTTTCAGCTCATTAAAAATTAATCTTGCTGCCGCGTTCTGGATTAATTGTAAAGGTTTGATAGAACTGGCTGGAAGACATACAAAGAGAGCGTTGCAATAGTCTAGCCTGGACAGAACAAGAGCTTGAACAAGGAGTTGTGCAGCATGTTCCGAAAGAAAGGGCCTGATCTTCTTAATGTTGAATAAAGCAAATCTGCAGGACCGGACAGTTTTAGCAATGTGGTCTGAGAAAGTTAGCTGATCATCAATCATAACTCCAAGGTTTCTGGCTGTTTTTGAAGGAGTTATGGTTGATGTGCCTAACTTGATGGTGAAATTGTGATGAAACGATGGATTTGCTGGAACCACAAGCAGTTCTGTCTTGGGAAGGTTGAGTTGAAGGTGATGGTCCTTCATCCAGCAAGAAATGTCTGTTAGACAAGCTGAGATGCGAGCAACTACCGATGGATCATCAGGATGGAATGGGAGGTAGAGCTGAGTGTCATCAGCATAGCAATGGTATGAAAAGCCATGTTTCTGAATGACAGAACCTAATGATGCCATGTAGACAGAGAAGAGAAGTGGTCCAAGAACTGAGCCCTGAGGCACCCCAGTAGTTAGATGTTGCGACTTGGACACCTCACCTCTCCAAGATACTTTGAAGGACCTATCTGATAGGTAAGACTCAAACAACTGCAGTGCGGTTCCTGAGATGCCCTTTGTCAGTAGGGTTGACAGGAGGATCTGGTGGTTAACCGTGTCAAAAGCAGCAGATAGATCAAGTAGGATAAGTATTGAAGATTTGGATTCCGCTCTTGTCAGTCTTAGGGCTTCAACAACTGAGAGCAAGGCAGTCTCGGTTGAATGTCCACTTCTGAAACCAGATTGGTTGCTTTCCAGGAGATTGTTCTGTGTGAGAAAGGTAGAGACTTGGTTGAATACAGCTCGTTCAAGTGTTTTTGCAGTGAGAGGAAGAAGGGAAACTGGTCTGTAGTTCTTTAAAAGAGTTGGGTTGAGGGTGGGTTTCTTAAGTAGTGGAGTTATACGAGCCTGTCTAAATGATGAGGGGAAAACACCAGAGTGGAGGAATATGTTAATGTGAGTGAGTGCAGGTACAACTGCAGGAGAAATGGCTTGAAGGAGATGAGATGGAATAGGATCAAGCAGACAAGTAGTAGGATGATTAGAAAGGATGAGTTTGGAGACTTCTGCCTCAGAGAGTGGAGAGAAGGATGTGAATGAGTGTATGTTTGCTAGTGAGATGTGCTTGATGGATTGTGGTGTGGAAAATTGTGCACTGATGTTAATTTTATTAATGAAAAACGTGGCAAAGTCGTCAGCTATTAGAGATGAAGCAGGAGGGGGAGGAGGAGGACAAAGGAGCAAGGAAAATGTTTTAAAAAGCATGCGAGAGTTAGACGAATTGTTAATTTTGTTATGGTAGTATGTCCTTTTAGTAGTGGAGACATTAGCAGAAAAGGAAGAGAGGAGTGACTGATACACATTAAGGTCAGTAGTATTTTTAGATTTGCGCCAACACCCTTTCAGCAGCTCTAAGCTTAGAACGATGTTCGCGTAGAACATCAGATAACCAAGGGGCTGAAGGAATGGTACGGGCTGGCCTGGAAGACAAGGTGCAAACAGTGTCTAGACAAGATGTAAGAGTGGAGCAGAAGGTATCAGTAGCACTGTTAGCATCAAAAGATGCTAATAGTTTAGGGGGAGGAAGTGAAGATGAAACCATTGCAGATAGCCGGGAGGGTAAGAGTGAGCGTAGGTTACATCGAAAGATGACATGTGAAGGGGTAAGTGATGTGTCGGGAACCATGTTGAGGTTAAACGTGAGGAGAAAGTGATCTGAGGTGTGCAGTGGAGTAACCATTACATGATCAGTGGAGCAGTGTCGTGTGTAAATAAGGTCCAGTTGGTTGCCTGATTTGTGAGTAGCAGTAGTTGACACTCGGTTGAGATCAAAAGAGGCAAGCAGAGTGTGGAAGTAAGCAGATAGAGGTTTATCTAGGTGGATGTTGAAATCTCCAAGCATAACTACGGGAGTACCATCCTCAGGAAAGGTTGAGAGCAGCACATCTAATTCATCCAAAAAGTTACCTAGTGGTCCTGGGGGTCGATGACAACTACAAAATGTATTTTAAGAGGGTAGGTAACAGTAACTGAATGAGATTCAAAGGAGCTGTTGATACCCAAAGATGGTAAAGGATTAAATTTCCAAACATTAGAGATGAGCAGACCAGTACCTCCACCTCTTCCAGTCAAACGGGGGAGGTGGGAAAATGAGAAATTATTGGAGAGTGCTGCAGGTGTAGCAGTGTCCTCTGGTTTGATCCAGGTCTCTGTCTAAAATGAGATTAAGCTTTGAATGACTAATAATAGAAGTAATGAAATCGGCTTTGTTTACAGCAGACTGGCAATTCCAGAGACCAATAGAAAAAGATAGTGTATTAGCAGACAGGCAAAGTGTGCAGGTTGTTAGGATTGCGCTGCCTACATTGTGTGATGCGTGGTTTGCGAGTGGTAGTGATAGTAGGGATCTGGAAACACAGTAATAATTGGTTATTAAAAATTGAAATAGAAGTGAAACAAGTAGAAATAAATAAAAAAGGATTAATCAAAACAATACTTATATCCCTTGCTGGTGTCCCTGCCCGGTGGAGTCGCACGGTAGAGTCGATGGTCTTTACACTTTTCGGTCTTCACACGAGGAGGGCTTAACAGGAGGCCTGCCGCGACCACTGCCATGGTTTACTAACCTTTTTTGTATACCCGTCAGACAAAAAGGAAATTGAATTCAGCTGAACACACTTTACTGTTTATCACAACAAAGGTCTAAGCAAGCACACAACACTGACAACGTATGCGATAGAGTACGAGACCAAACGCAGCACGTCTCAACACAACATACTTATAAATGTAATTACTGAAATTATTTTCAGGTATTTTTTAAAACATTAATACAATGTAAAAACATGTACACAATAAGTCCATTGTATATGATTATTTATATGTAAGTACATGATGTATTCTAATTATATGACCAGCAATATAAAGCTTGGGACCACATAAATAAATCAGATTCCTGCTGATCCTTACATTCTGTAATTTCCCAAATAATATCATATGGTCATGGTATTAATAAGAGATCTGTCACAATCTGCTGCTACTGTGAAGGAGTGAGGAGACGTAGGGGAATTTGTGAAGAAAGTCTTTATTCATCCAATAGAATGCACACGTAGCACAGGGGATTGACAAACAATACCGGACAAAGGAACTCAGGGAAGACAAGGATTAAAAATAAGGGAAGAAGGATCTCACAGGATGATAAAGAATTATACATGGAACAAGGATGAATACACAACATAACAAGGAACTCAATGAGACATGTGGGAAATTAAAAAATATTTGGGGAAAGTTAAATTTTGGGGAAAAATTGGTTATTGGGGAAAATGGATGGTAAGCGAAATATGGGCCAACAGACAGTCCAGGGGTGTGACACTATCGGCCTCTGAAAGGTCTGGAGTGTAATTTTATAGGAGTGTAATGCGTTTTCAGGTTAGTCTTGGTGTTTTTCATTGTGTTTAGTTCTTTTTTTTGGAAGGTTTTGTTTTTGTGAGTTGGAAGATTGTATTCTGTTAATTCATCAATCATACGTCCACTTTGTTTTGCAGTGGGGATGGTGGAGCCTATCTCAGCGTCTTGGGCCCAGGGCAGGGAATCATACTTTTGCAGTGGCACTGTTAAAGTTTTCCTGTAAACGAATAATAAATCAATAGCCTGTTGCCAGTAGTTTACTTGTAATTTACAGTCGTCCTATTTCTACTGTAATTTGTTGCTGTTTGTTCCCATTCAGTCAAATTTGGCCATGTTCAGGAAAATGATTTATATGTTTATCCTATATACTGTGCATACAGTTACAATGATATTAAATCCATTAACCTGTAGCAACAATCACTTTCTGGGGAATAATTAACTCAAATGAAGTGAATATTCATGAGTCTATGAATATGATGTGCTTATTGCTTACAAATATTAACTTACCCAAAGAGGGAATATTTAATCATTTAAAGGTAATCTTTTACTAGAATTAATGTAAGTTATCTAGACAATCTGTTCGTCCCGCGAACTGGATGCTAGACTCCCTTATGAAATATCAATAAAAATACCCTTCTTACAAACTCCAAGAAATATTAATCTTCTGATCAGGAAGAACAATATTTTCTGTGTCTGTAGTATTTAGATTACTGAATAGTAATTCCTAGAAAACAAAGCTTGTAGCTTAGATCACATGATTCAGGGACTTCGATCTTGATGAGCAATAAAACGGTTCAATTCAAGCAAATTATTGTATTTAATAAAAGCGGACTAAAGAGTACATAACTACAATTCACACAGAGTAAATATGAGTATATAGCAAAACAAACAAATACAATTTAAACAAGCTAATCAAACGAAAATAGTAATGAGATAGAGAGGAAGAGAAAGAGAGAAAGAGAGAGAGAGAGAGAGGGAAGGCAGATCTCAGAGTGACAATTTTCAAACAGTTAACTTTGCGAGAGACTCCAAGTCATGGGATAATTTCACAAAAGTGGAATAGCCTAGACAACCTTAAACAGCAATTTTTAAGTTGCGATATAAGAAAGTACTTGCTTTGATCTGGCTCTTGTGTGTAGCTGAGCTCAAATTGTCCGTTGTTGTAGCTTCTGCGTTGTCCGTTCAGGAGCTGATGATGCGTGAGTTCGTGGTTAACGCGAATGTAAACTTTGCCAAAAGATGACTAGACTTAAGTTCGTTTGGCTCGTGAGGACAATTGAACGAAGTCAAATATCAGAAGACAATAAAGAAAAACTAAGATAAAACGAAATGCGTAAAAGAACAAACGGAGGGACTTCTTGAGAAGTCTGATCGCGAACTGGGAAACCCCCCTCTTTCTCTGGCGGAATGCCAAGAGCAAGGGTTTTTCCTTTGTTTTTATTGAAAGGTTGGTTCACACCTATGTCACCTTATGAACCAATGAGGTGTGAGAAACTGAGGCGGGGAAAAATCTTCTTTGTCTGCTGATTTCCGCCCACTGGTCTAATTCATGGCGATGACAAAATTACACATTTTTCCTCAGAAAGATTGTACTTCTGAAACAATGCATCTTTTTGTAATTTGCCGTTGAGATTCGTCACAGTCGGGTTTCTACGATCATACAGACACCATAAACTATAACTTTGTGAGTCAGGGATACAGAGATACAGAGTTGTTCCTAACTACAGGCATATAAAGTTTGATTAAACACACAGTAAACATTATATCTATTCCACTATATCACGTGAAGACATCTAAGCACATAAAGAGATACATTTAATACTTTTAGAGGTAGTTTATCAAAAGTGTTCATGTGTGAGCCAGAAATGCTCGTGTGGGTGTGTGTGTGTGTGTGTGTGTGTCTGGAATGTCGTCGTGCTGTGACCAAAAGGGCAGGTGTTTATCTTTCCTTTGATGCTCACGAGAGTGTCTCTGGATCATCTCGAAGGTGTAATAAATGTCAAGAGGGCTGAGATGTCGTCGACATCGTGGCGCCCGAGGGGGGGTTTTATGTTGGAAGATGTTGTAAAAACAAAAGTCCTTATCTTTTTTTTTTTTTTTTTTTTAAGTTCTTGTCTCTGAGTGCAGGATGTGTTAGAGAGTCAGGATTCATTAATATGAAACAGATGGTTGAATACCGTCCGCTCATTAGTGTTACAAACCCATGGTGTATGATTTTGGCCATATCACTTCTAAGCTGTTCATTCAATGAAATGCACTATTCAAAGGTCTCAAAGACCCCCCGTAAATCAATCAATCAATCAGTGTAGATTTATTCATTCATTCAGCTTTTACATTCCATAACAGACTCAGTTTAAATCTAGATTAAAGACCCATCTCTTTAACCTGGCATACACATTACACAGTATCACATTTCTATAATTCAAAGGATTAAAGGATTGATGCATTAATTAGGGCTACCAGAACTGGGACAACTTCCCACAACAATATATACCAATGTACTTGTTACATCATAAGAAGAATGGCACTTACATCCGTCTGCCCATCTCATCCTTTTCTCTGGTTAGCATCGTCAGGTAGATCTGGTCCGTATTCAGACCATACCCAGGAATGACAATAACAAAAAAGAAAAAGAAACAGGAATTGAATATAAACACACAATTGTCACAATATGTGCTGCATGGGTGTATACAAGCGCACAACAAAGAAGATAAGTTTAAACAGTAGTTTATTCTTAATCCACAGGAGAACAGGTAACTTCAGAAGTAACAGGTACAAGAGAAGTAACTTCCAACACAAACTTCAAAGGACAAATAATACCGGACAATGAATGAAACTGAATGGGGAACTTAAGTCAATGAATTGCCTGCGATTTTGAACGCGATATTGCGTAGCTTGCCAGTGAGATACGGCTCTGTGTAGTAAATGCTGCTCCATCTGAAAGCATGTGCTGGAGATTTACTACTAATCACAGAACCGTCTTTACTGATGAGATGAGAATGAAAAACGCATCCAATTATTTGCACAGCCCTTAGGTTTAGGGTAGATAACTTTTTCTTGAATGGACAGTCTTCACAGTAACACATTCGACCTTCCTACAATGGAGAGAAAGATATGGAGATAGAATTGTTGCTTAATTCCAAATAAATAGATTACGATCCATAGATAAATGTAAAGAGATTAACAAACAATAACCATATTGCCAAAAAAGAGAATGAGATACACAAATAAATCTTAAAGTTTCACAAACATGAATTAAATTCACAAATAAATCAAATGAGATTTGCAAATAAAAAAATATATTCACAAATACATATTTATATCACAAACACAACTTTGCCTGGCATTTATTTGTGAATTGCATCCTGTGCATTTGTATATAGTTGTACGCATTTGTGCATTTGCGAATTGTGAAACATTTCTTGCGTCAAGACGTGCTGACAATCCACAAATACGTGGACTCCACCCACTGTCTACTCAAGCCAATCAGATAACAGCCACATTTCACTCACCAATCTTAGCACGATCTCGCTATAGCCAGTCATGTTTTGCTTTACAATCAGGGCGGTCTCATCCTGAGATAACTTCATTCATCTGCATTGGCTCAAATAGGTAATATAAGGGCCATAAAATGTGTACAGTAAAAGATGTTTAAAATTGGATTTCGTTAGACCAATAGACTGTGTATCATGCCAAGCCACATTATTATATTGTACGTGCCTTTGAAAATGTCAGAGAAACAGTGCGATGAAGTGTAGTAGGTTAGACTATAGTATGTGTGCGCATTTACAGTGCGTTCTTTCACTGTATAATTCAGTTTACTAAAATACATTTCAAATGATCACAAAATGTAAGATATGGGTGCAGAAAATGTATAAATTTATATAATTTAATATAGTTTATATAAATATCATTTATATATGAATGTCGTTTCTTTTCTCCAAAAGTCAACATGATTTCAAATGTGTTTGATATTTATACCATTTGCTTGGTAACAGCCCAAATGTCTCATTATTCTAATTGACTAATTATATGCAAGAATTTGACTCAAAAAGCACAGTTTAAGAACAAAAATGGCTTTATAAATGTAAAAAATGCTCATAAAAGTTAAAAAATCTATTTAAACTTATTGGTAGATTAATTTCTATCACTGCTGTGAACTGACCACCACAGAATATCAAAAACTTCATACATCGTTAGATCCACATAGCAGCCCATATACATTGGCTTGACTGAAAAAATGGGAAATGCTGTTGGCTATTGTGTGAAGGCAATTTATCATATTACACAAACAACCCATTTTATGGCCCTTATAATTACCTATTTTACCCAATGCAGATGAATGAAGTTATCTCAGGACGAGACCGCCCTGATTGTAAAGCAAAACTGATTGGCTATAGCGAGATCGTGCTATGATTGGTCAGCGAAATGTGGCTGTTATCTGATTGGCTTGAGTAGACGGTGGGTGGAGTCCACGTATTTGTGGATTGTTAGCACGCCTTGACACCAGGAATTTTTTACAATTCACAAATACACAGGACGCGATTCACAAATGCATGCAGCTATCTACAAATGCGCAGGACGCAATTTAAAAATAAATGCCAGGCAAAGTTGTGGTTGTGACATAAATATATATTTGTGGATATGTTTTTTTATTTGCAAATCTCATTTTATTTATTTGTGAATTTTGTTTGTGAAACTTTAAGATTTATTTGTGGATCATAATCTATTTATTTGGAATTAAGCAACAATTCTATCTCCATAGAAAGATGTCCAAAAGAAGCCACATTCTTATCCATACAATCAAAGTTTTACTGCAAAATGCAAATACATTCCAAGCCACAATGTAAAAGAAGTGAAGTGAAATTCAAAAACGTGTTTTGTATGAAAGGCTCTGAGTTGTAAGTTGATTAAAATGTTTCACAGCTGTAATATTAGGCTACTAGGGAGCTTTCATGTCCAAACAAACTTTTAAGGCAGGTTTTGGATCAAAAGCATTGTTTGTTATGCTGGTTGTCCTGATAGCAATCACTAAGTAGGTCCAAATATATTTATTATATCATCTGTGGAAGGCGGACCATAAAAAGTTCATCCAATCACATCGCTCGGTCCGAGGGTTATGATAGGCTGTCCTACCTGACTGTCAAGGTGTTACGTCGCGCATCCTATTCGCGCAGATGTCATACGTCATCAACGCGTTCCCGCTGTTCAGATCGAGCGACAATGGAAGGCAAACAGGAGCTCGCCAAAAAAATAAAATTAGAAGAAGAAGAGCAGCAATGTCCTAATGTCGCTTCTGAACCGACAAGAAGTTGCGCAGGCAAACGCTCGAGAAGAAAGACAGTCTATGAAAAAGCTATGACGAAAAGACGACTGGAGCAGGAAAGAGCTAAAACCCGAGTTACCATCGGCGCTGCTTTTCCCCGCTGGAGACAACTGCGAGAGTCAAAGTGTCTGAAAACCGATGCCATGGTTGCACTTTTTCTTCTGGACAGGTAATCACACGGTTTTGCTGACTTTTGATGTGTTTTGTTAGTAATTAATTATTTAGCTTAAGCAGTTTGTGTATCTTTACGAATAAATAACAGCACCTGGGACTAAAAGGGAACTATTTTTATGTTTTCAAAGTTACGAGAAAAGTACAACATCCACACCTTTGCTGCATGAATTCATAAAGCCACCACCAGAGGTTTCTACCGTTTTTTCCGAGTCTTCCTATGAACAGTAGGTACAGTTTCATTTTTCTTCATTTAATAAAAATTAATTCTCTGCATTTTTCCAGGTATTGTTATTGTGTATGGCTTTCTTAGCAAGATACGTGTAACTTACATATATAAATGGCTAAAAATGGTCTAACTTTCAGCCATCTTTAACTTTTTTTTATTTTGTATTTGTCCATTCAGTATTTTGTTTCATATCCAGTAAATGTTTAGTTATGCAGTTTGACTGGGAAAATAAAGTAGCCTATGTCACAGGATAAACATGTAAAATGTCCAGAATGTTTTTAATGAACAGGGATCTCCAAACCTGCTTCTGGAGAGCATCTTCAAGTAGGCTAACTCTGAAGACCTTGATTTGGGTTTGAGCTGAACTTTGCAGGACTGTACTTCTCTAGGAGCAGGACTGGAGACCCCTCATTAAGAGTAACTGAAGGAGAACTATTCATGTCGAGTTAAAGTTGAATGAATAATAAAAAAAATAATAATAATAAAATCGAAATTAAAATAACCAATTAAAACTTTTTAAAAACTAATTCACATAGTCATTTTTTTGTTTGTTTGTTCATTATGTATGTTCTCTTTTGTAACACACAGGCCTGAAATCAAGTTTCTCATTAAGGAGGAAGAGGAGGAGAAACCTACCTGTAAAATTAAGAGTTTATGAGGAGACAGAGTAGGATGCTTCTGTTGGCACTTAGTGAGCATCATCTCTGGGATGCAGCTGTGTGTTTATGAAGAGTAACAAATCCATGAATGATATTCCCCCTGTTCTCAGAGATGGACCTGCTGTGAACTCTGACTCTCTGTGAGTATCATGTAGTTCTGGGTCCAGACTCTGTTGGTGCCTTCAATTAAATATTATATTGTTGCACTTTAAATGAATTGAACTTCAATTTACTGTGAAAACACAAAACTTGTAAATCAATATTATACAACAAGATTACATAGCATGTAAGCATATAAAAAAGTTAATAATTTAAGATAATAATAATAAAAAAAATACATTTGATCAACAACAAACTACCTGCTCCAAATTGAACTCAAATAAGGATGCACACAGACACACAGATTCACTGTAAAACCTGACGAGTTCTGAATACTCAAATACTCAATACTGTGGAAACTGATTACCTCAAACCATTTAAGTAGCTCATTTTTTAAGAAAACAATTATTAAAATGACAATTATATCATACTTAAAAGTTTACATTTGATTTAATATTTAAGTGTACTGTGCTTAAAACTATTTACCTTACATAATGATTTTCATTTTTCAGTTATTTTGATGCAGTAGTACTTAATTAAATACAAATACAAAATACTGACTAAAAAAAAAAAATAGGCACGTGCAACTCATAGGCTAATCATGCTGAAGTCCAGAATAAAAAACAAACCCACAACTGCAGCTGTACAGTTGAAGATTGTTTTATTCAGTCTTGTTTTAAAAACACTGTGACTGCATGAACAAGTGTTTCTGAATGTGTCAAATATTCTGGAAGATCATCATCCATCACTGCTGTGGTTCTTGCAGAACGTGTAGGGCTTTCATTGAAAAGAGTGGCAGTGATGTCTGGCTCATCTGATGACTCCACCTAGAACAAACACAGAGAGTCCAACTTTAGGTTTAATTTACTAGATTAAAATTAGACTCTTGCATTTACTGATACATTCTAGCAATTCTGTTAATGCACTGAATACTTGTATTTCAAGTCTTGAAGAACAGTGGGTCCTCTTCACTAACATACAGCAGGAGAGCATGAAGGGCAACAGTGCTTTTTCATGTTGACATCATGTATGTCCTTCTGTGACAAAGCAAAAATGAACACATTAAACAAGCAAGCTAACTTCCTTGTATATACAGTGAAGATAGTGATGGAGGAAGCTAGTGTTGGCAAATTAAAACTCACCTGTGTGCCACTTTCTGTGATACAGTGGAATTCGGCACAAACCTAGAAAACCACAAACACACACAAGTATGTATATAACCAATAACGGATTTAGAAAAGAGGAAGATGAGTCTGCGTCTGGACGTTTTATCCTACCCAGTGTCATATTTTCCTACCAGAGTTTACTGCACATGCGCACATTAATATTGCGTCATTTTTCTCAAGCTAAAAAAAAAATTAAAATCACTGTATTTACATTACTGGAAGGGGTAGGTTTAATAGGTGATCTATTAATCATTTAAAGTCTAAATTAAATCATCCCATATATAGCCTGCCCTTGTCTAATTCTGTTGCTCTTCTTCACATTTTAGTCTTTAAACCATTTAAAAGAAAAGAGATGATTTAAAAGTATCAGTAAATAATCTATATTAATTTAAAACAAACAATTGTTTAGATTTAGAAGGCATATTCTTGTCAAACCACCGGTTCACATTTACAATTGCGTGAAGAGATTTTCACATTCACCCAAACAAAAACAGACGGGCTGCACGTTCATTCTCTGCCAGCAGGTGAAACAGAAATAAAGCAGTTTTCCTGGTAACAGCTGTTCAGCTGTGCTTACAAACACTGCTACTTGATCATGCATTATAGGTCAGATGAAATTAAAATTCCATTGAAACTTTTCTGAGAGATACATTCATATAAAATGCAATTGTTGTATTTCTGTGTGACTGCATTTCAAAGGTTCATTAAATTGTTCAAGTTTTATAAATTCCTTTAAGTAGCTAAATTTAGTATTAACTCAAAATACAGAGACCAAAAAAAAAACAAAAAAACTAAACAATGGAAACCAGAATTTAGGGAAAAAAATTCAATTTTTTTCATGGGGCCCTTATTTAAAATTGTTACGCTAGACCGCATAATATGAAGGTAGATTAAACAATTTATTATTATTATTCAACACTGTTAGTAATCTTTCATGACTATTATTATTCTAATGAGTTTGCATCATTAACAGAGTAATTCATACTGGTGGATGAGGATACTTCCTATCATTCTTATAACCCACTAAAAATAGTCTTTAGTACAGAAATTGAAATCATGTTAAATGCATAAACTTTAATATCTTAATGTAAAGTTCACCCAGAAATTAGACTTCTGTCATCAGTTACTCATCCTCATGTCGCTCCAAACATGTTAGAATTTAATTAATCATCAGAACACAAACAAATTTTCTCATCATTTCTGTCCATTCATCGAAAGTCCACACAACCAAAATATTCATTGTGATAAGACATTGTAAAGGTAATCTTTATGATTTATGATTTTTTATTCACATGCAAACTTTGACTATACACATATATAGAACCCATAAAATATGGTAAACTGTTTTGAAAATGGACCAGACTTATCAGTTTAAAGATGGGTGAGAGTTATTAGTTTAAAGCAACGTGAAAGTGAATTTGTTGAAATTGTTGTTTTTTTGTGGTTTATTACTTTAAAATGTTAACAAATGGTCTAATGAATTATATATATTTTTTATGTAAAGGTTCATGATGAGAATCAATCCTGACAACAGCAAGTGCTTCTCAAAGGTCCAGATCAGCAGAAGAAGTGGAAGATGGTGAAAGGATGAACTCTGGTTTGTGGATTTCAACTGGCAAAATTACTAAATCTACTAAACCTATTCTGCTCAGGAGAGTTTTTCAATCTGTCAGTGTTAATATGATACTTATGATTGTTCATGTTTTCCATCAAATAGTTCATGATTTTCTTTTTTAATGCTTCAGTATGAAACTCTTGTGTGTAAACGTTACTGCAGGTTGAGGGAGAGTTTTCTTTACATAGTGGTAGTGTATAGTAATTCACTTGTTTTACAACAATAGTAAAATTTACTGTAACAAAAAGTGCATGGGCTGCTTTTGATTCTTTTGTGTGCATGAATATAATCACTATTCATTATTATTATTATAGTATGTTGTGCTCAGGATAGTTGTGAATCTTTAAAGGAGAGTTTTCTAAATATAATAGTTGTATGTAACAATGTTTTGTTCTTGAGTCTTCCTGTCTGCATACACAATGTGAGAACACGTAAGGGAGAATATGATACATAATGTGTACATGTAGGTAACTAATCTCACAAGATGTAACAATAAATGTTAACAGCAAATACAAAACATTTTGTATTAAACTGAACACACATGTATAAGATGAAACTCCTTGCATGTTATATGCTGTCTTATAACATAAAATGTAACTTGTAACATTTAACATAGCAATAGTCTAACAGAAATATTTATTAAATCATATTCTGGAGGCACATTAAGTGTTTTTCTGTTTTTTAATTTTGGAGGGAAGGGGTTGTGGAATACATTTAAAGTATGCATTGATATTTGTTAAAGATGCAAGCAGCTGCTCAATTTGAGCCAAGAAAAGAGTTTGATCAGAAGTGCAAAATGAACAAGGCAATCAGCTGCATTCATCAGAACATTTTATGATATATTCTCACTACTAGGATGCATCCTTCCGTTTGAGAAGCACCAAGTGACAGCAACAAAACATTGCAAGCGTTCAAAAACGCGTTCATTGCGAACGGCTCAATAGACTGTATTCCAACGTCATCACGTGCAGTTTGGGGCGGAGCTGTTTCATGCTGAAGTGAAACTAAAAGTGACTGACAAGCGACTTTTTCGGAGAGCTAAGAATTATTAAGTGTAGTTGTATGTTGTGGTAGTTTGTTTAGGTAGTTTAGTAGCTGCAACATTTGTACTAAGAAGCATTTGCGACGGAATAGACTCAAGTCACATCAAAGTTGATCAATGATCATTATTATCCTTCTCTTATACTATACGGAAACTGAAACGCATAAATGCCTGGAAATGGTCAAAACTTCCAGCCATCTTTTTTCTCTTTTTATAGATTTTGAAAATATTATCATTGTTTCAGATTGACTTACAATCATTTAATATTTTGTTTTTGTAATATTGTAATATTAAGTTTAATTATGATTATTTGACTGCGAAAATGAAGTAGACTACTTCACAGGACATTTCTTATGCAGTAGCCCTTACTACATCCCCATTATTTAGAGCGAGGATCTGCAACCCTGCTTCAGGAGAGCCTCCTGCATCAACACACCTTCAAGTAACTTAAGACCTTGATTTGCTGGTTCAGGTGTGTTTGATTAGGGTTCGAGCTGAACTTTGCAGAACAGTAGCTTTCCAGGAGCAGGACTGGAGACCCCTGATTTAGAGAAACGGAAGGAGAATCATTCATGTTGAGTTAAAAGGGAATAAATAAAAATAACAACACAGAAAGTTAAACCCAATAATTTATTTTTAATCTAACTCACATAGTCATTTTTGTTTTGTTTTGTCTGTTTACTATGTACTTTCTCAT
Source organism: Cyprinus carpio (assembly GCF_018340385.1). Lineage (NCBI taxonomy): Eukaryota > Metazoa > Chordata > Actinopteri > Cypriniformes > Cyprinidae > Cyprinus > Cyprinus carpio. Next base: position 36,734,120 of record NC_056599.1, on the reverse strand, counting down.
CAAGTGGGAATAGATGGAGAAACCTGCCCATGAAATGAGTGTGTATGAGGGGAAAGAAGAGGAGACTGCTGTTGACAGCCAGTCAGCAGCATCTCCAGGATTCAGCTGTGTGTCAATGAAGAGTAACAACTCCATGGTTATTCCCCCTTTTCTCAGTGATGTTGACACTCAGAGAGCAGCATCTCCAGGATTCAGCTGTGTGTCAATGAAGAGTAACAACTCCATGGTTATTCCCCCTTTTCTCGGTGATGGAGCTGCTGTGAACGCTGACTCTCTGTGAGTATCATGTAGACGCTGTTGGGGCCTTAGATGAAATATTATATTGGTGCACTGCCCCAAAATACTGAAATATAGGCAATGCGTGTGTGTGTGTGTGTGTGTGTGTGTGTGTGTGTGTTTTTTACTACTGAATTTATTGGTGAAACACAATGCTTTTTAATCAGTCAATATAACAATCAATCATACAACAATAATTAATGATACAACAATATTATATAGCACACAGTATTAAGTAAATGATCTAGTATGATAAATAATACATTCGCCCAACAACAAATACCCTGCTCCAAATTGGACACAAATTGGGACGTATAAACACACACACACACACACACACACACACACACACACAGATGTTGGCACTCATGTCTAACCCTCACAGAAACCCTTTTTTTCTATTTTTACATTTCTAACAAAACATGTTTTTTATTATTTGTCCTCATAATGTTGGTGAAGCCAGGTCTCTTGTCATGTAATTGGTGTATTTCAAAGTCAGTTTGAAGGTGTATAACAGCAGATGCGAAGCTTAACAGAAAGCTTTCACTGAGAGCTGTTTCGAACCACCAAAATTAGCTTAATTTTGACCACATTTTGTTTGAAATTATTTCAAAACAGTTTTAATAATAAATATTAGTATGAAAGTTTTAGTGAATCATGATTTGTTCATGATGACGTTCATACATAGGTTTCACGGTATGCATGGTTAGTGAATGAGACCCAGTGTAGGTGAGTCATAAACCTGGTGAGGGCACTTCTCATCTGGCAGCTGCTGATTCTCCTGGCGACTGTTCCTGTGGCATGGTCACATGTCTGTCATATTCCTAAACAACTCCTGCTCATACACCATTAGATAAAACATAGGCTATATCTTTTTCCTTCAAGGTTGAGCTGCAGCACATCACTGGAACAGAACAATATATTTACACGGAGAACAGAGCATACATGATTTAATGTCAGAGTTTAACATATGTGCTATAAATGGTGCTATAAACCCAAAAAAGAATAATAAATATTAAACATATGTAAGATTTAGTGGATGCATGTATTGTGTTGGTCTTCACATGTCTCACACAGCTATCACGAGAACCACATAAAAAATAAGAACAAAGTTCAAACTGATAACCTGATTAATGATTCAGATGAGTTATTACAAAACAAATACATATTTATTCTCTGGAAGCCAGGCTAAATGAGTAAACACTGTTCCTGTATTCCTGACATGGGTCAGACTCTGTCACCTCACAGACACCAAATACAGACATTGCTTATAACACAAATACAAGAATGGATACACTAGTTTTAAGAAAACTATGATTACATATTCATTTTATAATAAAAGAGCAGGGGAGTGGAAATCAGCTCCTTCAGGTCAAAAACAGGCCACTCTTTTTAAAATTAACTGTAGTGAGTCAGGTTTTGTCAGTATCTTCAGTTTTTGGAATTTGTGGTGCATGAGCTCATAGACAAATTAGGGATGTCCCGATCAGGCTTTTTTAGCCCCCGATCCGATCTGAGTCATTGAATATTGAGTGTCTGCTGACACAGAGTCCCGATCCAATACTTGTGTAAGATATATTATACTTCTATGTTATACTTGTATGATTATTGACACTTGTATATTATATATGTGTGTGTGTGTATATATATATATATAATATATATATATATATATATATAATGGTCCCTCTCGGGGAACCATGGTTACATGCATAACCCGAGAGGTTCTTATACATTCACTTAGTGTCATTAATGCATGTATATATGACTTAACTATGTATCGTATTACAGCAATACTGTTGATAAAATGTCTTCTGTTTTAAACTGTACAGTATGCAACACAAATACTTCTTTTTATACCAATTTGATGGAGCAGACAGATTATCTTCAGAAAAAAAAAAACATTTCTGTCTTTTTCTCCGTCTCATCAGCAGGAAGAGAAAGAGAGCAGCATCTCCAGTATCCAACTGTGTATCCATGAAGTGCAACAGATCCTCGATTGATCCACCCAGTTCCAGGACTGGAGCAGCGTGCTTTGACCCTGTGTGAGTATATGATCTTGATGTACCAGACATTTAACACAGGAACACAGAATGTACACAGAGATTACAAGACACTAAATGTACTTTAGCCAGAATATATCTTCAAATGAAATCATATTCTCCTTTTTAATAAGTACAACACAAAAATGAAAATCATGATGTAAAGCGAGAAGACCTTACAGGAAGAGGCCTTTGTTAAATTAAGTTAGTGATACATAAATGGTACATAAATGATAATTAATTTGCTAAATAGAAATCAGAAAATTCTGGTTTGGAATAAATACACTTTTTATTTTTATTTTTTATAAACTAGTTGTTCGCAACCTGGTTGCCATGATGACTGGCTGGGGTGCTGTGGATGATCAAATTATCTAATTCTATCACTGTAATAATTTATACTGTCATATTTGATCATTTTGATTAGCAAACCTATAAATTAGTTAAGACGACACAGTGGTTAACTTTTCAGTCAAAAACTTAATTTACATAATCACATAAGCAACAAACAGAGAGAGATGTTGGTGTGTTGGTGTGGCTGTATCTGTGTCTTTTGTAATGCTTTGAATTCAATAATTGATATGATGAATCTAAAAATTCTGGTTTGCTGATCAGCATGATGCTAAATCAGCAGTACCCAAAGGTTTTTGCAGTGATGACTGGCTATGGATAGTGCAGAATTTCTAATAGAAACCAAAATGCTCAATGCCCATTTTTCACAGTTCATTTTTCTTCAGGTTTTGTGTGATATGTTTTACTAAATAGCCTCTGCATAAGCAATAGTAATAAATAAATAATAACCTTTACTAGTGCTCTAAAAACCAAGACCACAATCATCTCACTTCTGGTGATGGGGGTTTTAATGTTCAACAAAGAAATACAAAAAAATATTTAATCTGTGATTGCTTCTATAGTATATCATCTGTCATCTGTCACTGTTTAAATTAAAAATAATTTCACGTGAACACTGCTTTTTGTCCATGTCACTGTTTCTGTTATTGGATTGTAAAATAATTTGACAGTCCCTTTTCTTGTTTTTTTTTTTTTTTTTTTTTTTTTTTTTTTGTATCTCTGTTTTTTTATAATGCCTTTTCAGTGGTAAAAAAGCTGTGTTCTCAACGACCGGCACATTCCCTTACTGTCAAAGCCACACCAGTCATCATGATACAGAAACAGACCTGCAGCTCAGTTCAGGCCCAACAGTGCGTGTTGATCTGCAGAGAGTCAAAGACCAGCACAAAACCAGCATGAAGAACAAGTATGAGACCTTGTTTGAGGGAATCAAACTACAAGAGAATCAAACCCTCCTGAACAGGATTTACACACAGCTGTACATCATAGAGGGAGAGAGTGAAGGAGTGAATGAAGAACATGAGGTGCTACAGATGGAGAAAAGTTACAGGACACTCCAAGACACTCCAATCAACTGCAATGACATCTTTAATAATTTACCTGAACCAGGATATGAGGAGATGAGAAGAGAGCAGAAAGACAAAATAAAGACTGTTCTTACTAAAGGCATCGCTGGAATTGGAAAAACCGTCTCTGTGCAGAAGTTCATTCTGGACTGGGCTGAGGGAAAAGCCAATCAGGATGTAGATTTCATGTTTGTGCTTACATTTAGAGAGCTGAACTTGATTAAAGATCATCAGTACAGTCTTCACAGACTTCTGCTTGACTTTCATCCTGAACTTCAAGATCTGGACTCAAAGATTTATGATGAATGTAAAGTTGTGTTCGTCTTTGATGGTCTGGATGAAAGCAGAATTAAACTGATGTTTTCAGACAGTCAGAAAGTTTCTGATGTGACTGAGATTTCATCAGTGGGTCTGTTGATGTCAAACCTCCTGAAAGGAGATCTGCTTCCCTCTGCTCTCATCTGGGTCACCACCAGACCAGCAGCAGCCAATCAGATCCCCTCAAACTACTTCAACCGTGTGACAGAGATTCAGGGATTCAGTGACCCTCAGAAGGAGGAATATTTCAGGAAGAGAATCAGTGACGAGCATCAAGCCAGCAGAATCATCTCACACATCAGAAGAGCAAGAAGCCTCCACATCATGTGCCACATACCCGTCTTCTGCTGGATCTCATCCACTGTGCTTCAAAACATCCTGAAACAAGATCTCAGTGCAGAAATCCCTCAAACTCTGACTGAGATGTACATCTACTTCCTGCTCATTCAAACAAATATGAGGAACCAGAAGTATGAAGAGAGAGATCCAGAGAAACTCCTGCAGTCCAACCGAGAAGTGATTGTGAAACTTGCTGAACTGGCTTTCAATCAGCTGATGAAGGGCAATGTGATGTTTTATGAGGAGGACCTGAGAGAGAGCGGCATAGACGTCACTGACGCCTCAGTGTATTCTGGGATCTGCACTGAAATATTTAGGGAGGAATCTGTGATTTATCACAGGAAGGTTTACACCTTTGTACATCTGACCTTTCAGGAGTTTTTTGCAGCACTGTATGTGTTTTACTGCTATTTACACAAGAACAGTGAGGTTCTGAAAATGTTTTTGTCAGGAAAGTCCAGAACTCAGTGTGAGAAAGTTCCTCTGGATGTGTTTCTGAAGGAAGCAATGAATAAAGCCTTGAGCAGTGAAAATGGACACCTGGATCTCTTCCTTCGATTTCTTCATGGCGTCTCACTGGAGTCCAATCAGAGACTCTTACAGGATGTACTGATACACACAGAGAACAACCCAGAGAGCATCAAGAACATAATCCAAAACCTTAAGCGAGGTCAAAAAAACAATATCAGTCCTGAAAGATGGATGAATTTGTCTCACTGCTTGATTGAGATGAAGAATAATTCTGTTGTTGAGGAAATGCAGGTATTTTTAACATCTGGAAATAAAGAAAAAAATCTTTCTCTTGCACAATGCTCAACTTTGGCAAACATGATCCTAATGTCAGAGGAGGTGCTGGATGAGTTAGAGGGTCGATGGAGACTGTTACCTGCTGTGAGGAACTGCAGAAAAGCTCTGTAAGTATGAAACAATGAACTCATTTACATTTGACTGACGTTGTGATTTCTGTCTTTTTTTTTTTTCAGTTCAGTTTCTTATTATCTAAAAAAAAAAATACAAAATAGAGTTTCATACAAAAAAGTAAGTGCATAAAATATAAATATATTAACATAGTCAATAAACCACATCACAGAAATGCATGGTTATAGTTTCTTTCATACCCTTAACTCTACACCTTTGTACCTTATCCACCCTTAAAGGGTGCATACTTATCGTACTTACAGAAGGCAGTGAAGGTACGGTACAAAGTTGTACTTTTGAAGGTATGAAAAATAACTGTAGTGTTACATATGTTGAACTGTAACAGTGTTGGCAGATTTACCATCATTATTTATATTAAAAATATCATGGTGAATCTGTTTACTCCTGTCTTATTACAATGGAAATGTAATGGAAATTTTGGAAATGTAAGCTGTTCTTGCAGCATGCTGTTCAAAATTAAAGGATTTGGACCATGACTGGTAATATTTTATGTTAATGACATTAATTAGGAGTTGTTAACAAGTCAGAGAGCTGAAACCATCCAGTTGCATGCAAGTTCAAGATCATTTGCGGTTTATAGATTTCACATCTGAAGGAGAGGCATATGTGTGTTTTCTGTGCGTACGTTCATTCTACGAATCACACGTATGCATATTTGAGAAATAATCATAAGATTAAATTTAGGATGGTTTCTGCACAATATTTTACAAATGAGGCCCCCGGACTTGATATGAGGAACCAAACTGTCATTTGGAAGCTGTTTGACTGGTGCTACCAATATGAACTCCAAGGAGATCTCAATGAAATTGAGAAGCCCATCAAGTTGAAAAAACAACATAAATCTATAAGAGAGTTAGCAAAACCTTAGGTGTGGCCAGATCAACGGTTGGCTACATTCTTAAGAAGAAAGAAAGCTCTGGTGAGCTCAACAACATCAAAAAGGCCTGGAAGACCAAAGAAGACAACTAAAATGGATGATTGCAGAATCCTTTACTTGGTAAAGAAAAATAAATACATAAAATCATAACATCAACAGAACATAATCTGGAGGAGGTAGGCACATCATTGTCATAATCTACAATCAAGTGAATGTAAATACAGAGTTGTAAACACCAGAATTTGATGATGTCCATGGGCTCCAGTCTACAGGCAGTCATTAACTGCAAACGATTTTCATCCAAGTATTAAAATTATGCTTATTTTTACAATAATGTCACTTTGTCCAAATACTATTGAGCCCCTGAAAATGGAGGTACTTTGATAAAAAGCCTGCACTTCAATCACATCTTGATTGTTTCAAACACATCTTGATTGTCAAATCCATTGTGGTGGTGTATAAAGGCAAAAGCACAAAAACTCAGTCAGTGTCTAAATACTTCTGGACCTGACTGTATGCTTTCCATTTGTATATTGTGCAATTACTCCAGATTGTTTCTCTATAATATAATAAGCATTCTTTTGAGCTGTATTTCCCAAAAACATCATCAGACTAAGTTGACTGCATAGATGGCAGTAGTTTGAAGTACAAGTAAAGATGCTTTTGTAAAACACAGCTCTGTTTGAAGCATTGTGAGTGAAGTGTCAGGAGTGAACACTCTCTGTGACCGATTCTGTTTTTCTACTTTACAGCTTATTTTAAACATTCAATTTCATGCTGGAAAATCATTGTTAAAGATAAAGTGAAAGTAGTGACATTTGCCAAGTATGGTAACCCATAGTCGGAATTGGTGCTCTGGATTTAACCCATCCAAGTGCACACAAACAGCCGTGAGAAGTGAACACACCCGGAGTAGTGGGAAGCTATATATTTAGCGCCCTGGGAGCAACTGGGGGTTCAGTGCCTTGCCATGGGTATTGAGGGTGGAAGAGAGAGCTGTTCATTCACTCCCTCCTACCTACAACTCCTGCCAGCACCAAAACTCGAACCTGCAACCTTCTGGTTACAAGTCCCACTCTCTAACCATTAGGCCACAGCTGCCCCCTACATGCCTAGAGATTTGATTATTTTATGTGAGGGTCAATTCCTTTGAATACACCAGCAATATCAAAACTTATCAATACTTCAGGATCGATCCACCTGTCTCTTAAAATATGTTTAATTCAAAATGTAAAGGTTGATTATTAATAGTCCACAGATTAGTAATAGCTGTCCACAGAATTTATTTCCTTCCCAATTCCTTATTTCCTTAACAATTATACACTTGGGAATGTGAATTTCTTAAAGTCAATTTTCATATACTTGATTTTTAAAACATTTAATTTAGGAAGGACACCTATCATGCCAAGACACAAAATAATCTAGTATAAGCACTATAGCTGTTCTTCCTTAATGACACAATTGTCAGCACACTTAAATGCATGTCTTTTCAAAAAGGATAACTACAAAGTGTCAGATTCATTGAAAAAATAGCTGTCGCTTCCTAAGACCAGGGATATGCAATCCTTTTTTTTGGATTTCCAATGTCCTGCTGAGTTTAGCTCCAATCTGTCACAACACAACTACCTGGACGTTTCTAGTTATTAAAGAACTATAATAAATAATAATAATAACCACAATATTTAGCTAACAAGACATGTACATACAACAAGAAACAAATATGTTAAAGCATAATACAAATACTGTTCATAAAATATGAAGTAATCAATTTAAAACATATAAACCATAAAATATGAAGTAATGTCTTTATTTTAAATGATCAATCAGCAATATCTTTTCTGGTGAATGAAGTTTGGGAAACCAGCAGACCAGCATGTCTTATATCCAAAGCCCTCTCTTTTTTCAGATTGGCAAGCTGTAATTTCTCTGATCAGCACTGTGAAATTGTGGCTTCAGCTCTACAATCTTCAAACCCCACCCTGAGAGAGCTGGACCTGAGTAACAATAACCTGATGGTTTCAGGAGTGAAGCTGATCTGTGTTGGACTGAAGAGTCCAAACTGTCAACTTAACATACTGAGGTTTGACTTTCACATTGATTCAGTATGTTAATAATAAACACATGAAGCTGGGGTTTGCAAACAAAGATACAAAATAGAACAAAGATACAAATTAAACAATGTTTAAACCTTCAAAGTTTGAAGGTGTTCAGGTACAGAAACCGAATTATCAAATGTAAAATTGCATTGCATAGTCTTGACCATATAATTTAAATATAGATTAATTCTTGTTAAAACTACGAAAGTAATTCAGTCAAGAGCAGTGGGTGATTTTCTCTCTTTTGTTTTCCTGGATTAACATGTCAGGATATAAATGACAGGAAGCAAGTTGCAAGTAATAGATTTATTCAGAACGTAAATTCAGGCTGGGTTGGTGGATTCAGAACGTAACGTCAGGCTGGGTTGGTGGTGGGTGGCGCAGGGACCTCAATGACAGCACAGACCGGTGAGAAGGTGAGTTGAGTGTATTGGTAAATGGTGATGAGGGATCCGAGCGACGAGGGTGTAATCCACAGAAACCAAACAGGAATGAAGACACGAGGAATGCTTGAGCGGATGAGACACAGACATGAAGCACGTAGGACCTCAAACAATGATCTGACAAACAAGAGATGAAAGACAGGGCATTAAGTAGGCTGTTGGAATGAGCTGCAGCTGCCGCTGATCATGATGATCAGTGGTAATGCCCACATGAAACAATCAACATGACGTAACATGAGACGAGCAGGAAACATTCATGAACCGTGACATAACATTAAGGACACCGACAGTAGCAAACAAATTAGGTGCTGTCACTTTAAGAGACAATACATCAAATAATACATCAAATGATACACATCTGATTTCTTACTCAGTTGTTTATGTTCACTTAAGACATACCCAACAGTTTTTCAAGGATACTCACCAAGACGGGTATTTCAACATAATTTGTATGTATTTTTGGTAACACTTTATTTTAGGGTCTCTTAACTAGTTGTTAGCATTCATATTACTAGAATATTAGCTATTTATTAGTACTAATTAAGCACATATTAATGCCTTATTTTTACATGACCTTTTTTTTACATCCCTAATCCTAGCCAATACTTAACAACTTAACAACTACCTTACTAACTATAATAATAAGCACAAAATTAGGAATTTAGTTGAGGGAAAAGTATCATTTTGGCTTTCTTTTCATTGAGATTGCGAATATTTGCTGACATCCAAAACATCCAAGTGCAAGACATCCAGGGAGCAGCTGGGCATTTGGGGACTTGCCCTTTACAATCCCTGCTAATACTGAGACAATTTCGGACGCTGATATATACATTGCATGTCAGAGAGCTGGAGCTGTCTCAAAACATCTTCGCCACACATATGCACTTTTTATATTAAATGAAACTTATTTAAGGATATAATATTAATAACAACATTCAACACTCACTTTATATTATAATTATACATACAGTACCTCCGCCACAACTTTGTGGTTTCATCGATGGTATATATAAAGGCTTAATTTATTTTAAAATATTTTCGTTCATAATCATTAAATACTATTAAAATACTGACAAAAAATAACCATATATCACACACACACATATAACACAGAGTTTATGTATTTATTATTTTTAATGTTTTGAAACTCTCCCAAGATGCACACTCAGTTAAGGTGACGGTCATAGAGGTGACTGGTAATTTTACATTAGGATGAATACGCTACCTATAGGTGATTAATGATTTTTTTTTTTTAATCTTCCAGCAAAATATCATCATCTTTATCATCTCTTATAAATTAACAATGCTGCCTCAGTAAATTAGTAAAACTTTGAGTCAATGCCTATGTAATATATAATAAAATTAATAATGCATGAAAGAAACATTCAAGCAGAAATAGGAAACATGTAAACTCCATCTCTAATTTCAAACTCGCTCGCCCCCAGCCATCCCTTCCAGCTCATCTGTCCTCTCCACATAGGATTATAGGAAATAACGCTTCAGCGAGTGTACATCAGTTGAACACTCAAAATCAGAAAGGATTGTGGATAAAAGGTAGTGAACAAATGTAGAGAATGTTGTCATTCATAAAGCTCTAAACAGGTATATCATTTATTTTTTCCTCACAGCCTTTGCAGTTGCACTGTATACATACAGTAAATACTGAATCATAAAATGAAAAAGTATTTTTAATTTACACTGAAAAATACTTTGAGAACCATCTTCAAATTTAATCCTGAACTTGTTAAAACAATTATATTTATGTAAGATATGTTTCAAGGTTTCAAAATATTTTAAGTCTTAATATGTTTTCCTTCTTTTCAACTTGTTGCTTAAACTTTTTCTTTAACTGTTTAGCATTAAATCATATTGGGATGTTTGTTAGACACCCAATTCAGGCCTTGCAGTGTCTACTAAAGAGATGAAGAGTTGAAGTTTAAAAACCCCTGATTTAGAGAACTAGACAAATTAAAGGGAGATGAAGAGAGGTGCGACTTGGGCCCTTATGTGCATGTAGAAGAACAGTTGTGCTGCTGCATTCTGAATAATTTGTAAAGGTTTGATTTCTCATAATAAAAGTCTAGCCAGAAGAGCATTGCAGTAGTCCAGCCTAGAAATGACAAGGGCCTGGACAAGAAGTGGTGGCAGCACATTAGAGAAGGGCCGATCTTTTCTGATGTTGTGCAATGCAAAATCTGCATGATCAAGCAATTTTTTTTATGTGTTCTTTGAAGGTCAGCTGGTCATTAAAGATTATGCGAAAAATTCTTACCAAAACTTGATGGGGTAATTGTTGATGAACCTAGCTGGATGGTGAAATGATGCTGTAGAGTCGGAGTGGAAGGAAGACAGAGAAGCTCAGTCTTTGCCAGTCCAGACATTATAACCAAAGTCCTCTTTCTTTTTTTTCAGATTGGCAGACTGTAATCTTACAGATCCACACTGTGAAATTGTGTCTTCAGCTCTACAATCATCAAACTCCCTGAGAGAGCTGGACCTGAGTCACAATAACCTACAAGATTCAGGAGTGAAGCTACTCTACTACATTACCTGAGCAGTCGAAGGCTGCGCATTTATTGCATGGACGGAGCAAAAATATAAGTGTCTAAAGCATACGCACAGTTCCATTGTATGAAAAATATGTTTTAACAATGTCGTTCAACCGAATGTACAAAGGAAACTGTTAAAATAACCACATCATTAAGCACTACCTTGAAATAAGAATGCAACGTTTATCTGATAATCAGATGCATGAAAGTATCATTTGTTGCTATAGCATACAGACCTCGGGCGTGTTTACTTTCAGAATCATCATTCACAGAGGGAGAGGAAAAGAAAAATACTATAGCATTTTATTTTATGAAAATTAGATAAAGAAGTTTTCACACTGAAAGAGAAATGATATCGTGCTCATAGAACTTAAGATGTTCCAGGCTATGTCTGCAGCTAATCTGAATAAAATGCGGAATGAACTGAAACGTTAAGACAATAAACACAATAAATAAATAAAATCACATAATTTATTACAATACAGAAACTATGAAGTATATTTTCTACCTTATTCTGTGCAGAAAATTGAAATAATTGTTTGTAGTATATAAAACAATCATAAAATTGCAATTAGGAAAAAAAATTATAGATTACAAATGATTGATTATTGTCCAGAAGTGTATTTGATTTCTTATAGCAAATTCAAAATCAGATAAGAAAATAATTCCTTGTAAAAAATAAATACATAAAATTATTATATTTGACATTTCTGTCACTTCTGAAATGATGGCTTTTGTGAAAATGATGTCTTTTTTAAAATCTTGCATAAATTTCTACATATGCCATGTCATGCCATAGCATCATTAAACTAGCATCTAACAATGAACAGAAGTGTTTTTTTTCTCTCTCTCTCTCTAACCTATGGTTCTCTAACCATAAAGGCTGTTGTGTAATTTGCCCCCTGACTAAGCATTTAAAGAATTTAGGGGAAACATTTAAATAATCCTGTGAATGCATTTAAAGAATGCATAATAGAATCATTAATCGAATCGAATCAAATTTAATTGTGAATCATATCGAATTTAATCGTTCTGTATTTGCAAAACTCTTTCTTGAATTGAAGCGAAAACCTATGAATCATGAATCGGATCGATTCGCTGTCTATCCAAAGATTCACAGCCATACTATAAAGTATAAATGCTAAATGTGGTGCCTGACCAGGTTCAACATTTGAAGGAACAGGTTGTTGTTGACTCATAGTTACAGTTTTAGTTCTAAGATATGTCTGTTTTATATAAGCGTTGCTTTGATTCTCTAAAATTGCCATAGACAAACTAGAGCCAGAATGTTGGAAAGAAACAGTAAATCCTTAGAAAGAGAACCTTGTAGCAATTCTGGGATTAATAAAAACAAAATATGTGTCAGTGTGAAAAAGAGCCAGAGCCTATTGGGTACTGTAGTTGTACTGATTATATTTGCTATAGCAAAACTATGTAGCTGCTCTGCTTGGTTGGAGGGCTTCACAATTTAGCAAAAATGTTATTAATTATCATCAAATATGGGTGTATGTGTGCCATTCAAGACAAAAACATCACTTTTATGATACTGTACTTGTTGATCAATCTGCTACGCTGCTGAGAGGCTGCTCCAAAAGAGCAGTCACATTAACTTAGTACAAACCCGATTCCAAAAAAGTTGGGACACTTTACAAATTGTGAATAAAATGGAATAATGGAATAATTTACAAATGGAATAATTTACAAATCTCATAAACTTACATTTTATTCACAATAGAATATAGATAACATATCAAATGTTGAAAATTAGACATTTTGAAATGTCATGCCAAATATTGGATCATTTTGGATTTCATGAGAGCTACAACATTCCAAGAAGTTGGGACAGGTAGCAATAAGAGGCCAAAAAGTTAAATGTACATATAAAGGAACAGCTGGAGGACCAATTGCAACTTATTAGGTCAATTGGCAACATGATTGTTTGGTTATAAAAAGAGCCTTTCAGAGTGGCAGTGTCTCTCAGAAGTCAAGATGGGCAGAGGATCACCAATTCCCCCAATGCTGTGTGCGAAAAAATACGGAGCAATATCAGAAAGTAGTTTCTCAGAGAAAATTTGCAAAGAGTTTTGATGTTATCATCAGTCTACAGTGCATCTATCAGGCCAAATGATTCAGAGAATCTGGAACAATCTCTGTGGGTAAGGGTCAAGGCCAGAAAAACCATACTGGATGCCCGTGATCTTCGGGCCCTTGGACGGCTACTACTGCATCACATACAGGGAATGCTACTGTAATGGAATCACAACATGGGCTCAGGAATACTTCCAGAAAACATTGTCGGTGACACAACACCAATCCACCGTGCCATTCACCGTTGCTGGCTAAAAACTCTATAGGTCAAAAAAGAAGCCCTATCTAAACATGATCCACGAAGCGCAGGCATTTTCTCTGGCCAAGGCTCATTTAAAATGGACTGTGGCAAAGTTGAAAACTGTTCTGTGGTCAGACTATTCAAAATTTTAAGTTCTTTTTGGGAAAAACTGGGGACGCCATGTCATCTGGACTAAAGAGGACAAGGACAACCCAAGTTGTTATCCACACTCAGTTCAGAAGCCTGCATCTCTGATAGTATGATGGGTTGCATGAGTGCGTGTGGCATGGGCAGCTTACACATCTGGAAAGGCACCATCAATGCTGAAAGGTATATCCAAGTTCTAGAACAACATAATGCTTCCATCCAGACGTCGTCTCTTTCAGGGAAGACCTTGCATTTTCCAACATGACAATGCCAGACCACCATACTGGCATCAATTACAACATCATGGGCTGCGGAGAAGAAGGTCCCGGGTACTGAAATGGCCAGCCTGCAGTCCAGATCTTTCACACCATAGAAAACATTTGGTGCATCACAAAGAGGAAGATGCCGACAAAGAAGACCTAAGACAGTTGAGCAACTAGAAGCCTGTATTAGACAAGAATGGGACAACATTCCTGTTTCCTAAACTTGAGCAACTTGTCCTCAGATCCCCCTCCTCATCTCCCCAGACAGACTTTTGCAGACTGTTATAAAAGAAAACGGGGATGCCACAAAAACAACCGTGGTAAACTGTTGGCCTTGTCTGCAGTACCCAACTTTTTGAGATGTGTTGAGCCATGGAAATTTTTAAAAAAATCAACTTATTTTTCCTTAAAAGAATATATTGTCCTCAGTTTTTAAAAAAAACATTTGATATGTCTCCCCTATTGTGTATTCTGAATAAAAAATTGACATTTGAAAACTTCCACATTATTGCATTCTGTGTTTTATTCACAATGTACAGTGTCTGTCAAACAGGTGGTGAAAAATCCCAACTTTTTTGGAATCGGGTTTGTACATAAAAACATCAATGGCAGTGTAATGTGAAAACTGGACAGAAAATCTTAGCTGCATTACTTTAATCACAGGATCCTCCACACTTTTCCCACAATATTACCATAAGTTGCAAAAAAGTATTGCTATACTATACCAGGTATAATAACTGTTTTTTTTTCTTGTAACAAAACAAGTTATGTTAACGTTAGGTAAAAAAATATATATACAACTTAACTTTATTAATTATTAGGTCCAATAATACAGTTACAACTTTGGTTTATTAAACATTGACTTAGAAATTAACTGAGATTAATAAACAAATATTTTTTAATTGTCAGTTTTTGTTAAGTGATTATTTAACTAATGTTAGAGCAGGGGAGGTTTTTCTTCATTAGGCCGGTAAGGGGACGCACCACCAAAGTGTTTTTAAAGGGAGGGATTTTTTTTCTGTTACATTCAACCACCGTGCTTTAAGCCTGTCTGGAACTAGGACTGTTTGTTCTCTGTTCTTTTGGCCTCTGGATATATAGTTCAATCAAGCATCAAAGGTCATTATTAGATGACATTAGATCACCTTATAAGAGAACTAGAGACATGCGAGTCTGGTAGTATTGTGTATTGTATGTGCGGGCTCGGGTCCTGATAGCTTTTGCATGAGCACATTTCATTTATGTTCAACTCATGCATGCTTTTTTTATTTTTTAGGAGTTTGCGATGGTCAGTAGTGTTATATATAGGGCAAAATACATAGGGGCATCAACACTCACTCCCTCTGACAGAAGAACAGTTCACTTGTCATATGCAGAATGTTTTTATTTGTTATTTTAATCTGTGTTTTGCTGTGTTTAATAATTCTGAAAGGATCCGGATGTATTTAGATACATTCAGGTAAAGGTGTCTGGTATAGTGGTCTAGGCATCTCCGTTGTGGTCCTGCTAGTCATTAGGCACTTAAAGGTCTTAAAGATGCACAGTAGGAGATCTCGGATAATGCTAACTTTAGCTGATAACACTGAAGTAGCGAACGTCCCACTCTCCCTGCAAATCGCCGTCCAATGCCACGCCCCCTGAACACACATACACTCACAGAGCAGAATACCAGAGATAACATAAATTACTAGCAATAGCTACATAAGCGGTTCCCAATTACAGTCCTTGAGCCCTCCCCGCACAGCACATTTCATATGTTATATCTTTATCATGTCCAGCGTTTGTGTTCTATTCGCAACCGTAAGTCAATATAGTGCTTTGCGAAAGTGGACATCACTGGATATTCTGCCATGATTCCAGTTCGAAGCAAGCGTACATGTTCCATACTAAGGGCGTTAAAGTGTGGGAGGTGTAAATTTAAATGGTATTTATTTACAGATGTATATTATTTCACACTTCTCTAGTAAGTTTTGTCTGTTTGTGAAGACACTGCGCAGCACAATTGCATTAATGAATGTTCCGAAGTGAAGTAAACTGCAATGAATTTCCCCTGCTCAGGGAGAAGGGAGCAACAAACACTGTTCAATTCAATTCAATTCAAGTTTATTTGTATAGCGCTTTTTACGATACTAATCATTGCAAAGCAACTTTAAAGAAAATTAAGTTTCTACAATATTTAGTAGTAGCTTATGAGTGGGGACTGTCAGTTTATGTGCATATGGCAGAAATGTTCAGAAAAATCAATAAAAGATGTAAACAAACAGACGATTAACACTATTAACAGCAATTATGCAATCAAACTTATAGCAAAATGTGGTGTTCTGTATGTTGTCTCTGGTTTAGCATCTCTGAGGTCCTCTGAGGGTTGGCATCATCTCTTCTCATGGTGTTCTGGATCCAGACTGAAGCTTGTGTAAATCCTAGTTACCACGGGATGTAAATGATGAAAACAGAGAAACAAATAGAGACATAATTAGCGTAGCTGCTGTTCCAGCCAAAGTAAAATTAATTAGTTTTTAACCCAAGCTAAAGAATAAATAATGCGCATTTGACAGATATAACTGCAGTCCAAAATTATGAGATGCATTATTTGAATGCTTGGCCAAAGAGGTGTGTTTTTAATCTAGATTTAAACACGCATTATTTGAATGCTTGGCCAAAGAGGTGTTCAGGAAGGCTATTCCAGAGTTTGGTTAGCCAAATGCGAAAAAGCTCTACCCCTCCTTTAGGGACTTCGCTATCCTAGGTACTATCAAAAGTCCAGCGTTTTGTGACCTTAGGGAGCGTGATGGGTTGTAGTGTGGGTAGAAGACTAGTTAGGTACGCAGGAGCTAAGCCATTAAGGGCCTTATAAGTAAGTAATAATATTTTGTAACTGTATACGGAACTTAATAGGTAGCCAGGTGCAGAGACTGTAAAATTGGGGTAATATGATCATATTTTCTTGACCTGGTAAGGGGACTCTAGCCGCTGCTTTTGGACTACCTGTAGCTTGTTTATTGAGGATGCAGGACAAACCACCTAGAAGTGCATTACAATAGTCCAGTCTAGAGGTCATGAACCGCATGAACTAGCTTTTCTGCATCATGAACAGGTAACCATGTTTTGTAGCTTGGCAATGTTTCTAAGATGGAAGAATGCTGTTTTTGTAACATGGGAAGGTTGATTTTCAAAAGACAAGTTTACTGTCTAATATAACACCCAGATTTTTGACTGGTAAGAGAAAGTAACAGTACATCCTCTCTAATTGCAAATTGTAATCTACGAGATTCTGTGTAATGTTTTCTGGTCCAATAAGTAATATCTCTGTCTTATCTGAATTTAATAGGAGAAAATTATTGGTCATCCAATCTTTTACATTTTTTAACACACTCTGTTAGCTTAGATAATTTTGAAGTTTCACCTGGTCTTGTTGAGATATATAGTTGAGTATCATCAGCATAACAGTGGAAACTAGATCCCGTATTTTGTAATGATATTACCAAGGTGCAACATGTATATTGAAAATAGCAGAGGACCTAGGACAGATCCTTGTGGCACTCCATATTTTACTGGTGATAATGAGATGACTCCCCATTTAGATAAACCAAGTGGGTAGCGAATCGGCCAGGTAGGATCTAAACCATCTAAAACCTGCCCTTGGATACCTGTATAGTTTTGTAATCTATCTATGAGTATGTTGTGATCATATGGTGTCGAACGCAGCACATAATGATCAAGTTGAAACTAAGCAATGAGATGCAGCCATTGGTCGGATGCAAGAAAGCAAGTCATTTGTCAATTTTAACCAGGTGCAGTTTCTGTGCTATGATGGGGCTTGAAACCCGACAGAAATGCTCCTAGAGATGATATTTTTTTTTGCAGATTAGGCGCACAAATTGAACAGACATAACTATTTTCTAAAAATTTTAGACACTAAAGGGAAGATTTGAAAGGGGTCACGTATTTGCCCAGGTCACCAGGATCTAGTTGTGGTTTCTGGAATTAAGAGGATTGAATAACCGCCAGCTTTGAATGGTTTGGGACGTGACCTAAAGATAACGACGAGTTAATACTATTGAGAAGCGTTTTTCTGCTACAGGTTGAACAACTCTTTCAGTAAAGTTTAGTGGGGTACAGGATCTAATAAACATGTTTGTTGCGTTTAGAGATGCAGTGATATGTTATTTAGCTCTCTGGTGTCCCTATAGTTTAAAGCACTGCAGTTTCTTTGGGTGCGATTGGATTAAAACTAAAGTATTAGACGCTGTAGAATCGACAGTTGTTATTGTATTCTGATGGTATCTATTTTATCAGAAGAAGAAATTCATAAGTCATCTTACTATTAAGACTGTGATAGGGAATATTTAGAATCGGGTGCCGTCTGGTAGTTGTTAATCTAGCCACTGTCGCTAAATAAAAAAACCTTGGATTGTTTTGGTTGTTTCTCTGAGTCTGTAAGGATATGCTCAGCTCCTGGCAGTTTGTAGAGCATGTCTATAACGGAACATACTGTTTTTCCACGCAATTCTAAAAACTTCCAAGTTAGTTTTTCTCCATTTGCGCTCAAGACTATGAGCTTCTTTCTTGAGAGCGTGGGTATTACTGTTGTACCATGGCACAGTATGTTTTTCTCTAAACATCCGCGGCGGACCTTTTTCAATTTGATGGGGGCACCCCGCTTCTAAATGTAATTAGAGAAAATATGTGCCCAGTTTTCCCAGTCATTTGTGTTGCTAGTTCACTGCGTATGTTTGGTACACAGAGGTTATTTGCGGCATCGTCTCTTGGTTATTTGAGAAACTAGTCTTGTTGCCCCTGGGAACAACAGTCCCACGGACCGTAACGCGCGAAGCTGTAGATTAAGATTGTCATCAATACGCAAAAAATGGCACGAATACAAGGGGAAATGGTCAGTAACCTCATCACTGTGATGGTACGATATCTAGTGTCAGTAAGATCATTCTCCAGTGCGATATAATTTACATATAGCATATGAGATAAAACCGATGAGTGGCCCGGTGACATTTTGCTTTTACTCCAAAACGTTTAATAAGTTAGTAAACGCAAGTCCTAATCACATTTGTATTATCAACATGAATGTTAAAATCTCCGAAAAGTACGCGCTTAATCAGCGTAACCAACGGTCTGGAGGAAATCTCCACATTCTTGTAGGAATTCTGTATATGCCATGGTGGTCTATACACAGTACCAGAGAGAGATACCAATAGATTTCTTTTGCATATCTGACAGTGTAACATTAAGCATAAGTATTTCAAATGATTTAAACCTGTATCCTGTTTTCTCTTGGTAACATTAAGAATATCACTATATATTGTTGCAACACCTCCCCCCACGACCAGTCTGATGGGGCTCATGTTTATAACAGTAGTTTGGTGGAGTAGACTCATTTAGACCAATATAATCATTTGGTTTTAGGCAGGTTTTAGTCAAGCAGAGTACATCAAAACTATTATCTATCTAAAACTATTAACTGTGTAGGGAACATGTCGGTCAGAACACAGTTCATGCACGTAGCTCTCTTCTAACAAGTTGGTTGTCTGAATCTGGTGTGTTAACTAAGTGACATGTGCAAAATATGCAGAGTGGGGAGGAACATTGGGTTGTTGATGTTTGTCTGAATTGTTGTTTATAAGCAGATTTTTATATTTATGTGTTTATTTTTATTTATTTATTTTATTTTATTATTATTATTATTTATTTTTGCAAAACTGACTAGAAAACAGTATTAAAGTATTACAACTTAAATCTAGTGTAGCGTCAATTCAGTCAGGTCTTGTTAAGCCTGAAATACACTACACAATTTTTTCCCTGATTTTCCTGCTGATTTACAGTCTGGAGAAGTTGATTTGAGTTCATAGATTACATAGAAAATCACATATTGTATGCTGATTACAGACTGATTTTGTTTTTTTTTTGCTTCAGACTCTGATTCACCCCGTCGAAGGATTTCAAACGTTACATATTTTCAGCCAATTTTAGAACACATTTTGTTTTTATTTGTTTTATTTGTTTTTGTTTTTATGTGTCTCCTAGCAATGGCATATGTTTCTGCGTGAGTTTGTTGTGATCAGAATGACTTTAAAGTCTGCTAGTGTATGTTACTCAGTCATCTAGTGTATGGTAGCCAGTTTTCCTGTCAGTATTATCAAAGTCAGTAAGTGTATGATGCCTAGTGTTTTAAAAAATCTGTTGTGATTTTAAAAGTCATCTAGTGTGTTCCAGCCTTTAGTCAACCTCGCATCAGCTAATGCTCAGCTGATTCATGTCTACCTATACGATGCCTATCACATCATTCCAATTTAAGTTACCTGTTCAGTATCCTCTAGCTGTTTTCATTGTGCTGATCATGAGCTAATTACCCTCCTCCATCCCCAGCTCCACCTCTTGTCCACAGTCCGGATTTGTCCTCTGACATTTTCTTAATATTATTTTAATAAAGAACATTAATGTTTATCTGGTATCATTAATATTGCTGCAATTTTTCTATTAAAACAGTAATATACCTTTGAAAACAAGGCATTCTGGGTAACATTTGTTGTTTTTGATGAAATAGCCAACAATGTAAAACTTTGCTGTTAAAAATGGCAAAATTCTAACTGTTTTCCATTAAAACCGCTGACAGCAATACATTCTGGGTAATATTTTTATTTTTAAAAAGGTAGCCTACTGCAATATGTTGTCAATTATAACAATCAAGGCCGTGCCCAATCACATCTACATTCTCATTCACTTTTCGCTACAACACAGAAAACAACATAACAGTCCGCATACGGTATGACTCTCACTACTGATGTATTCAGATAAACAGTTCAACTGTACATCACAAACAAGCTACTAAAACTCAAGAAACAGCAACAAAAATTTAATAACATGAAGAAAAACCAAGACAATTTAAACTATCAGGCCAGCATAAAGATGCAGAAATGAAGTAGCAAACCTTAAATTCTAATTTAAATATAAGATTAATCTAAAGCGATAACAGTTTTTTTCTTTCTTTGTTCTTTGGTAAAACCATCACAGCAGCTGGTTATTAGGTTGTTTTGGCTGCTATTTCTTTAAGAGCTGCTTCTGCTGAACGTGACGTGAATCTGACACGCATCATATTTTCTTATTTTTTCTTTTTTTGTGTTTTCTGACCCACTTCAGGTCTTCATAAGTCTCTATTAATGAGCTGAGGGTTTGAAATTGGTTTTGTTATATGAGTGAGGTTTTGATACCATTTCTGAGAACAAGTTTTTTAAATGTTTTCATATAAAATATATTATGATACGATACGATACGATACAATATACTCTATTGTCCCCTTAGGGGCCATTTCAGTTTTCTGGGCTGTAGTGTATGCCTGCATATACACCAGATTAAATAAACAAAGCACATCAATCACACATGAAACATACTCCTAAGCATACTAAAACAAGGGGGCAAAGCATGCAAGACAGTATATCAAAAGTCACAATGCACAACGGAAACACACCTCATCACACAACATCCTGTACCCATAAAACCAGTAATAAATAACAATACCAGCAATAAATAAAAAGAAAAATGATGTAAAACACTACAGAGAGTTAAATGATGACTACTAATCAGTACCAAGTCACTGGCCATTGTCCTACTCCTAACCATTCAAAATTCTAATAGAAGCAGGCACAAAATAATTTTTAAACCAATTAAATTAACATTTGGGCACTCTATAGCTTCTACCTGAAGGCAGAATTACATGCGTGCACAGTTTTAAGACCGCTTTAATTTGGGCCTTTTTTGTTGAACTTCATGACTTAAATAACCATGACATTGCATGCACACCTAGTGTAGGTTTTTTGGCTTTGATTTGGAAGAATACAAGTTACAAGCCGTCTTTGTGCATGCAATTAAAGAGCACACACTGTTAGCACAGTACTGTTTCTGCACTCGTTTGACTTGTGCCTGGTGCTGAAGTAAAGTGGAGCACACGTCTGAAACATCTCCCATTCTGCGACATTCTGCAAGTTAAACTGATAAAAATTGATCGCCTGCATTAACGCAGCTAATTGACACCACACACACACACACACACACACACACACACAGTATTTTAAAGGTAAAACTGCTGCTAGCTAATTACTACAATGTTTGAAATGTTAAAAAGCTTTAGCATGAAAAGTTTTACAATGCTCATTATGTGAACAGAATGAAACTGAAAATAATCCTTCACATATCAGCACCTTCATTTCATTACAGTCAATCAGAGGGCCTTATGAATATAATTGACATGCTAAATTTAACCCTCCAAAAGACTTATTTCTGAAAATAATATATTTTGAGCAGGCAAGTCAAGTGTTCTGCACTGTTGTTTTGACTCATTGAAAATCATTGTCTATAATAACGTTACAAAAGTTAGTTTAATAATAATAATCAATAGAATGATTGGTAGATATCTTACTCATCAAGCAAGAAAAAAAAAGGTTTCTCTAGGTTTGTTTTAAATTCCCTTGAATCCTAATGATTTTAAGTCCACTTGTTGTTATAGATTATCTGGCTGTTTGGTGACAGAGGAAGGTTGTGCTGCTCTGGCATCAGCTTTGAGTTCAAACCCCACACACCTGAGAGAGCTGGACCTGAGCTACAATCACCCAGGGGATTCGAGGAGGTGAAGCTGCTCTCGAAAACACCTAACCATCTGGACAAACTCAAGTAAGTTTAACAATAACATTTATAATATGTTATATATTCAGCAATGATTCATGCTAACTGAACAATTTTTTTGGGGTGTCATCCAGACACTGTTTTACTAAAAGTTTATGGGAGCATTATGACCGCTGTTTGGGGAAAAATCTGAAAGTTCATTGGGCTTTTGTCCCAGATGGAAGCTTAGCTTTTTTATTATGATTTTATGCGCTCTCAAATATACAAGAATTTACAACAGATGTCCAATGTGATAATTATGACGGTGCTCCAGTGTTAATTTCATCAACGAAGACGACGAAGAAAAATATTTGTCAGCGAACATTTTTTTCTGTAACTAATGTTTACGAGCTAAAACTAATATCTAATGATAAATACTATGACGAAATTTATGCCGCATCTTCGATAACAAGACGAGACAGGACTATAATGATATTGTGGACTGCCGAACATTTAAAATACATCCTATAGGCTACTGTCTTGTCCTTCAAAATTTGTGTCCGTGTCATTGGATTGCAATCGAATAAGGGGCATTTGCATATCTAGTCTCAGTATGGCAGCCGCAGTGGATGAATAGGCTACCAAAATGCAAACTAGCGATCTGAAACAATGGCCTCTGCACCCGAAAGGGTAGGGATAAAGTGATCAGATTTTTCCCTGGAGTCACAATTCGTTGTCGATTAACTTAAAATTACTGAAGGCGAGATAAGCGGAATTGCGCTGATAGAAGTGCTCTCTCTCTCTTGTGCACGCTCCATTTCTTAAGTTTCTCACATACAGCACGCGATCATTTCTTAGTGCTCAAATACACACAGAGCAGGTCCAATGTCCTATCATGTAGAGTATCTCACTTAAATACAGTCAGTTATGGATTAAGTGAATGTAAACAGGTGGGAGAACACTGAACATGTGTCAGTATTACATGCATGCCTTCTCTCTTAAATTGACTAAGACAATTAAGCATTTTCGTCTCAAGATAAAGACTACGACTAAATCAAAAATGCCTGTCAAAATGAACACTGCAGTGCTCGATTTCTGAAACCACAAGCAGTATGTGCAGAAAGATGCAGTTTTTTTTTTTTTGTTGACAGTTATGATCATTAAGTAATTTCACAGTTTAGTGGTAATTTGAGAAGGTTTTAGGGCCCTCATTAAAGTATGTTGTGTAAGATGCAGTATTTTTGTACATATCGTGCCATTGGGAGGTGACATATATGCTTCCATTAACTAACCATGTAACTGCAGAAGCACACAGCTGTGTACTGGTGTTTTTGTTTGTTTGCAATACAGATGGTACTCAAACAGAAGGTTTTTTTTTTTTTTGCGCAAGGGTATTTCCACTGCTTACTGTGCAATGCATTGCAATGCATTGGCAGCTGTTGAAAAAAAACCCCCAACACTTAAAAAAAAAAAAAAGTTGGGAGCTGTAGACATAGACTTCCAACAAGTAATCAAGAAGAATGTATAAAAGCACAAGTTTGTATGTATGAAAAGCACAAAGTTTTTTTTTTTGCGTATATTTTGATGGCTGCAGTGTTAGGGCGGAGTATAAAAAAAAAAAAACGTAGTTAAAAATTCATTTTAACGTGGAGCAAATTGAATAGTCTTTTTTGAACTCAGTGCGAATGCATTTGTTATTTCAGAGCAAATTCAGATCAAAAAGACAGGCCGATATGTTCTGTCCATGAATTAAGAAAATCATTGAAGTTTTTTTTTTTTCATTTTAGTTAAAACAAGAGTCATGTTGCGGTTCATTCGTACACAATAATTATTTCATTATTTACAACATAAAGAAACAAATAAAACTTTTGGGCTATGATTTTAATTAAAACCTAATGGAAAATGAAAATGAAAGGGATAGATTACTAAAATGTCCTTCACATTTTTAACTAAGAATGAACTAAATAAATAAATAAAATACAAAAACTTTAAAAATTAAAGACAATTTTCATTGCTAAAAAAAAGCTTATGAAAGTTAAGAAAAAATGCTAGATGAAAAAGGAAATCTATTGCTTTTTAATTAATAAAGTCCTCTCATTATAATCTACACTTTCTTAGTAAAAATTTAGTTACTAGTTTAAAGTAAAACCGTTATTAGGTTCGTGCTGTTAGTAAGGAACCAGTGTCCACAATACGATACACATGCCAAAGTTGTAAGCAGTGAAAGCCGCATTTGAGTGGATCTGTTAAATTATTGTCATTAACAAATTTCAGATGATTGACAGTGATAAACTACCAATGGATGAAAACCATAAACTTTTATAGTTGATCTGTGCATTAAAGTCAGTGTTGACTGAATATGGTTTCTTATAATTTAAAACCTGTACACACATTGTGTGAGTGTTGTTTGCCGTTTGTTTTTTTGGGTTGTTGGGTAGTTGTATTGGTTTTTTTGTTTTTTATAATGTTATTTTATTTTTTTCTTTTTTAATCTTTTTTTAAACACTGCTTTACTGAGAGTCTATGAGAGCATCGAGAGCGCTATTTACTTTGGCCCATACACCCTACAGCTTTTTCAGCTTTTTCATTTAGTTAAACAACAAGAAACATGTTTGCATCATCAACTCGTAATGAGATGAATTAGGACACCCAATGAACCCTACACCTAAATATAGCCCTCACGGGAAACTTTGTGCATTTTTACTTTGTCAAACAAAAAAAAAAAAAAATAAATAAATAATAAAAAAAAAACTCATTCTGTTTGATTTATAAGCCTTTTGAAATATGGGGACATGGGGAAATGTCCTCATAAGTCACCTTCTCCTTGTAATACCTGTCATACCCAGTGGTGTATAAAGTACCTGAAAGCCATACTCAAGTAAAAGTACAGATACCTTACCAGAAAATGACTTAAAGTAGAAGTTGCAGTCACCGTTTAGAATATTACTTGAGTAAAAGTCTTAAAGTATGTGATATTTATTGTGTTTAAGTAGGAAAAGTATTTTTTAAATCTTAAACGTACTTAAGTATTGAAAGTAAAAGTACAAGTAAATGCAAAATGGAAAAGCAGCAAATATACATATATCTATATATATATATATATATATTATACCCATACTTTTATATATTACTATATACTACTGGTGGGTACGGAATAGTATTCCAGACACAACTTAAATTTCTCACTCTGTTATATTGCAAGCCATTTGCTCTAAAATCGTTCTACCGTATCCATTTTTTCCCCATTAATGTACACACAGCACCCCGATTGACTAGAAAATACTACAGAAAAATTTGATGACATTTATTAAAAAGACAAACTGAAAATATCACATGGTCCTAAGTATTCAGACCCTTTCTCAGTATTTAGTAGAAGCAACCCCTTTTGATCTAATACAAAGGCCATGAGTCTTTTGGGAAAGATGCAACAAGTTTTTTTCATTTTCACACCTTGATTTGATCCTCTTGGATCCCTCTGCCCATTCTCCTTGCAGATCGTCTCCATTCTTTCTGAGGTATTTGGGATGGTAAATGTTGGTGGACAGCCATTTTAAGGTCTCTCTCCAGAGATGCTCAATTGAGTTTAAGGAGGCAAGGGCAAGTCATGTCTGGCTGGCCATTCAAGAACCAGTCACACAGTTGTTGTGAAGCCACTCCTTATATTATTTTTAGGCTGTGTGCTTAGGGTCATTGTCGTCTTGTTGGAAGGTGAAACCTTTCGGCCCCGTCTGATGTCCTTAGCAATCTGAGAATGTTTTGTCCAGGATATCCATGTCATTGTGGTCCCGCATGCATCTTTTTTCTCCATTCCCTCATTGGCAGACCATCTCCTGTCCCGAGCTGATTCAAACCACCCCCACAGCATGACTGCTTCCTCCATCCACATTGCTTCCACTGTTGGGCACTGTATTGGACAAGGTGATTGCAGTGCCTGGTTTTCCCCTCCACACATACCGCTTTAGAAATTTAGGCCAAAAAATTATATTTGGTCTCAATATCCGACCCACAGAGAATCTTTATTTCGTCCCCACTTGGGAGTCCTCAGCGTTTTTTTTCATGTGTCTCTGCCACTATGAGGAAGGCTTGCTGTGGGCCACTCTGCCATAAAGCCGCCGACTGGTGGAGGGCTGCAGTGATGGCTGACTTTCTACCACTGTTCTCCCATCTCCTGACTACATCTACCGGGAGCTCAGCCAGCCATTGATCTTTGGGTTCTTTCTTTACCTCTCTCTAATACCAAGGCTCTCTCTCCCCCGATAGCTCAACATTTATGGGTTTGGCAGGCTGGGTGGCCAGCTCTAGGAAGGGTTCTGGTTTGTCCCAAACGTCTTCCGTTTAAAGGATTATGCGGAGGCCACTGTGCTATTAGGAACCTTAAGTGCAGCAGAAATTTTTTTTTTTTGTTACCTTGGCCAGATCTGTGCCTTGCCACAATTCTGTCTCTGAGCTCTTCAGGCAGTTCCTTTGACCGACCTCATGATTCTATGGATTGCGCTGACATGCACTGTGAGCTTTAAGGTCTTATATAGACAGGTATATGGCTTTCCTAATCAAAGCCCAATCAGTATCATCAAACACAGCTGGACTAAATGAAGGTGTAGAACCATCTCAAGGATGATCAGAAGAAATGGACAGCACCTGAGTCTAAATATATGAGTGTCACAGCAAAAGGGTATGAATACTTAGTTAAATAATCTCTGCAAAAAATGTCAACAATTCCAACAATTCTGTGTTTTTTTCTGTCAATATGGGGTGCTGTGTGTACATTAATGAGGAAAAAAAATGAACTTAAATGATTTTTAGCAAATGGCTGCAATATAACAAAGAGTGAAAAAATTTAAGGGAGTCTGAATACTTTCCGTACCCACTGTGTGTATATATATATATATATATATATATATATATATATATATATATATATATATATATATATATATATATATATATATACACACATATATGTTCATACACAGCTTGAGTAGCAAGATTGTTTTCAGTTTTAACTTCTTCCTCCATTTTGTATTTTTGGGTAAGAATAAGAAGCACTTTAACATAAGAAATCATTTCTGGAATCTGCATCTGAAATAGGATTTAGCCTACATTTTATTGTATTTCAGTAGGGACATGGATGAATTTAACCCTGCAGTTACAGATGAATGAATAAATAGGGCTTTATGTTTTTGTTTTTAACATAAAAAGTTGAATACTGATATTTGAAATAATTTAAAACATGGAAAAAAAATAGTCGAAATGTGAAATTAAAACCGCCATTAGGTGGCAGCTAGTGAATGTTAAAGAGTGAGTCACTGAGATTCAACTGATTCATTCAAACGGCTGATTCATTCAGAAACTAAAAGCATTTGACTGTGTTAATGAGTGAATCACTAAATCATTTATTCAACCCATTTGTTCAAAAAAGCTGATTTATTCAATATCAACGTTAACACCATCCATTGCTCATAGACACAAAACAGTGCTGTGTGATCTTTGTTTGGAACTATTTTCGTTAGCAAAATTTAGCAAAAACAAGCAATATTATGTCTAAAATGTAAGTCACTTATTGCTTTACTTAACTTGTATAAAATTATTATTAAATGTGTTCATGCATCTGCAGAAAATCGGAACTCTTTGTGTGATATAGATTAAGTTAACTAGAACCTGACAGGTAATTATATAAATATAAAAAGCAGTTTCGAAGTACCACGGTTTACAGATACCTGGAATTTTGAATTTTTTAAAATGGTAAAGAAAGTGACCACTGCCTGAAAAGGTGCGTTTCAGGAATGTTGCGATCGAAAGCGCTACAAACCAAATAAATGTCGACGTTTCCAGCGGTTTCCGTGCATGTGCTCTAGGCGTTTTCCTGATTTCTGAGACCTGCGTCCAAACAGACTGTTTTGTGTGCAGCAGTTTCCAGTCTGCTCACTGTCACGATGACTCCCCGAACCACGGACAGAAGTGTTTACTCACTCACACCCGGTAAATCCGTGCATCCCTGTGCATGAGGAAGTAAAGTCTCCATGATCAGGGTACAAACGGTTAAATCTCAAATAGCGATACACTCATGTCTCAGTAAGCGTCTATAAATGGCCTGTACACTTAACATGTTTTTAAATGCTATAGACCTTTCTATACAAAAATAAAACAGGCGTACTTATAAAAACTGTCAACAAAACTACAAACAGAGCAAGGTTTCAAATAAAAACTCAATTTTTATTTTTCAGCAAATGCAAGAGAGCAAATTTTTAACAGGACTGCAAATATTATTAAACAAACTCAGCAGGACTGCAACATAATTTAGATTGAGAAAAATATTTTTGCTAACACAGACACTTCAAGTAAATCATTAAACTGATTAAAAAATAAAATAATTTTGAAAAGAAACAATAAAAAATGTATACAACCAAAAGACAAACACAATAATGAATACACTTGCAATGGACACTGCAAAGTCAGAACAGTGATTGCACGCCTCTCTCAATCAGACAGTCACACACACACACACGCACACACACACACACAAATATATATTCTACAACTCTTTTGGCACCATCAGGACCATGCCATGTCTTTTTCATTTAATTCTTCCTTGAGAATTAATTAATTAATTAATTAATTGAGTCTGTTCTTTGTGGAAACAAACTGCTGGATTTTATTGAGATTAAGAAAGAGAGGAAGCAGCAGAGGAAATTGCAGCTGAGGTCCTGGTGGTTTGTTCAAAAATTTCATCTTGAAAACAAAGTGGTAGAATTCTCTGCAGACAACACAAACACCAACTTGGTGGAGGACTAAATAGACTTGGTACAGTCAATGTCCATACAAAAATAAAAAAATGCTCTGCAGAGAGATGCAATTAGCTTAGGTTGCCCTGCCCACCTCATTCATAACACAGCCAGAACAGCTTTGGGTATGATTCCCCTTTGATGTTGAGTACCTGCTCACAATTATTTTGGGATTTTTTTTTTTTTTTCACAGTCAGAGTTGAAAGACTAAAGAGCTTTTGTGAGTTTGTTGGTCAAGAATACCATAACATACTTGGTCACAGTAATGTTCACTGGCTGTCCATGCTCCCTGCAATCGAAATCACTTGACAAATGGCAAATAAATAAATAAATAAATACATAAAAATTTGTCGGAGATGGAGCACAGTAGCCAAAGACAGAGCAATCTAAATACAATCATCTTAGAAAGATGTGGACTAGTTTCCTTTGATCTTGTTTATTAAGGCAGATATGTTTTAAATGTATTTCATGTATAATACATTATTCCTTCTGTTCATGTTTATGATTCTATAAAAACTGCTTAAGTAGTAAGAGAATTTAAAAAGAAACGTTGATGCACTTAATATGTGTATTGTTGAACAAAATGAATTAAAATAACAGTAATTCAGTTCATTGGTTGAATTAGAGCCCAAAACAATAAAAATACAAAAACAGAGGAAAAAGTTTTGTCCCCCGTTTTTAATTCATGGATAAATATAACAAAGAGAGTTCAATGATGCTTTTACCATTGAACTAGGAAATGTCCCCAGTTTTCATTGAAAAAATCTGGTAAATTACAGGTTCATTTGAGCTCCAAAATGGGATTAGTCAAAGTCCCTTTAAGACAAGATCCTTCACTCCAGCAGCCATCTTTAAAAGCGCCTCTTAAGGGCATCCCAGGACACCGCTCAATCTAGCAATACGTAA
>NC_056599.1:36702534-36703426 GCF_018340385.1 Cyprinus carpio | reverse complement strand
GTCATAAATGTTGTTTATTTTGCTCAAATGGCGTTATAAAAAGCTTATTATTCAGGCTAGATCTTTTTGGGCAGGATAAGCGATATATTTAAACCATTTAGGTGGGTGTGTCTGCTGTTCCGTTGATGCCCTTAATATGTGTAGTGTTGAAACAAAAAATGAATTGGAATAACAGTTAATTCGTTCCATAGTTGAATTAGAAGCCCAAACAATACAATACAAAAAACAGAGGAAAAGTTTTGTTCCCCGTTTAATTCCTGGGGAATAACAAGCGAGAGTTCAATGATACTTTACCATTGAAACTAGGAAATGTCCCCGGTTTTCATTGAAAAAATCTGCGTAAATTACAGGTTCTTTGGGGTCAAAATGAAGTTAGTCAAAGTCCTTAAGACAAGTCATGTCACTCAGCACGCACTTTTAAAACGCCTCCCCCCTCCTTGGGCATCCAGTCGCAACCAATCTCTTTGAATGGGGAACATCAAATTCTATAAAACTGTTCATTAAGTTGCGATTAAATTTCATATCTGAAATTACCAAAGAAACCTGATAACAACTGTGTCATAAATATTGTTTATTTTGCTCAAATAGCGTTATAAAAAGCTTATTATTCAGGCTAGATCTTTTTGGGCAGGATAAGCGATATATTTAAACCATTTAGGTGGGTGTGTCTGCTGTGCACTGTGACACAAGTAACTGATCCAACACAAAATATAGCCTATTATGTACGTAATTATTCATGAATTATTAAACATGAAAGTATTAGTATGAGAAATGGATTTGAATATATTACAATAAATAATACAATAGCCTCTGTTAATATTGCTCTATAATGAAATGAAAAGCTTAACTTACCATCTTGAAATAAAGCTTCATGTCTTTAAATCCGTACTGT
>NC_056599.1:36702298-36702451 GCF_018340385.1 Cyprinus carpio | reverse complement strand
CGCACAAATATGTTTATTACCGTTTCCATGTAAAATGTTGTATGCTAAATTAATAATTAATTTAACCACCGTTTAAATTATTACCTGCTTCAAAATGAATGCTGTTAATGAAATCATTGTTGCCGAGGTCGTGTCCGTCTGATGTTTATCATT
>NC_056599.1:36698629-36702205 GCF_018340385.1 Cyprinus carpio | reverse complement strand
AGATTTCAGTTACGTATTGCTTGCCTAATTTTGAATTATATAAATTTGTAGCACAAAATAAGAGTGAATCTGGGTTAATTCAGAGATTCTCTAGGTTCCATGGCTGAGTTCTGGGCGAATATTATCCATCAGTTCGATTACAGGATCTCTCCTTTTCAGGTATTTTTCAGAAAATCCTTAAAAGAAAACTTATGGACCAATTATTGAATATTTACTTGATGCATGGAAAAATTTGAAAAATAATGGGTGGACCTTTCACTTTATACTAGGAATAGCTTCCTTTATGGCACTTAATAACCGATTATGCACTGGCAATAAACCCTTTGTTTTTTTAAAACTGAGTCGAATGCTGGTGTTCATATTAGATAATGATACTTGTGTGATATGGCCTCGTCGTTCAGGACTTAAGTGCAGGATTTTCTTTACCTGGATTCTCTTTTTTTTTCTATATCTAGACTGAGGTCAGCTTTAAGGCCTACGTTCCTTTGACCGCAATGTATCTCTCTCTCATCTACTTTGGCGGAGTGAACAGACATTGATACTCCTTCTAGTGGTTTTAGTTCTAGATTTATAATTCACATCCTCTTACTGCAGTATACTTATATTCCAATGTATCCCTCCTGGAAAGAGATATAGTCTTATTCAGCCTGATTGGGATGTGGTATGGGCCAGATGTTTTACTGCTTCTAAAAATCTTGCACATCAGATGATACATTAAAAAATGTATTTATAGAGCCTATTTCACTTCAAGTGTATTATACAAAATGAAGATCTGATCCTTACAATGTTAATGTAATAAATCTACAGTGACTCTTGCACACATGTTTGGGAATGCCGGTGTGGTTCCTTTTTGGAAAGCTGTATGTTCCGTTCTTTCAGATTTTATGCATTTAGATGTACCTCGAGATACCCTACTTTTTCTATTGTTAGACGATTCCAGTTTCCAGTTGAAGGTTCATCAAAAAAGGACCTTATCAGCTGCAAGTACGGCTGCCAAAAAGACTATTCTGAAATTATGGATAGAACCATCCACTTCCATAAATTTCATTTGGCTATCATACTTCAGAGACATTGTCTTGCTGGAAGGTACCACTTCCAGGCTCAACGGCGCAAAGGACAACACTATTCGGAGTTGGACAAATGTGGCTGAGATGTTGCTAGAAAGGCTGAAAAGTTGACATCCCTACTATGCTTTTCTGACTTTTATCACCATCACTTTTATTTTTCTTCCTCTTTTTCTGTACAAGTGGACGGCTTCATGGCATCTGTTTGTGCATAGTTCTTCTGATCCGTGAACTGTGATTTGTTTCTGAAAGTGAATAAATCTGAATAAAAATGTTGATCATAAAAAAAATCATGCTGCGAGTCATTGCTATGATTGACAGTGACAACGGAATGAATCATCTGACAAGCTGATGTCAAAATAGAGCTGTGCATTCAGACTAACAAAACTACAGCAGCAACCAGTCTGTGCACTGTAAAAAAAGAAAAAGTTAGTTCAACTCAAATTTTCAAGGCAACCGACTGCACAGAATTTTTGAGTTGAAGATATCAACTTAATTTTTAAGTTTTGAAGAACTACAAGTATTAAGTTGCGTCAGCTAAGTTTTTCAAGTTCTGACAACTACATTTTTTTAATTCAAGGTACTGGAACTTTCAAGTCTGTAAAAGCTTACTATTTTGAGTTCAGATTACCAAATATTTTACTAATAGAAAAATTTGTCACAGCAGCTGAAACAACAATTACTGTCGTTGAGGTAATTCATTTTTTTCCGTTTTCTGGAAACAAAACAAAATAATGTTTAAAAAGTCACCACGTTTAAAAAAATTATGTTTGTTTTCAAATGACAAAGGTGAAAGGCTATGACAATTCAACAAACAGGCAACATTGTCTTTGTTTATAAGACAACTTACAAGACTATTATGTCCAGAAAATATATATAACCAGTTTAACATACTCTAAGACTCAATACCAGGCACACACATGTTAAAAAGATGAGCTCTTTACATCACAGTACAACAAATAACTAACAATAATGATAAAACAATAATAAAAAAAGTTCAAATTAAGTAGCAAACAGCAAACAGCAAAACAATAATGCTATTACAGTAACTGCATAATTTATTCACGATGCATTGCATGCTGGGAACTCACAAAGTCTTAACATTTCAACAATATGAAATTCTTTGTTCAGACAACTGTGTTTGACTAGTTGGGGCAACATTTGGGGTAATTTTGTTGGTCTGACAAGGATTTTTGTGTAGTTTCAAGAAAATAATTTTTTTTTGGTATTTGAGACTCAAAAGTTTTCGTAAACTGGAAAATGAGAAGTTTCATTTTTTACAGTGTTGTTGAGACCTTACAAATAATGCAATATTGCCAAAGATGACAGATAAACAGTTGTATACACTGTAAAAAAGAAAAAGTTAGTTCAACTCAAATTTTCAAGGCAACCGACTGCACAGAATTTTTGAGTTGAAGATATCAACTTAATTTTTAAGTTTTGAAGAACTACAATTAAGTAGCGTCAGCTAAGTTTTTCAAGTTCTGACAACTACGTTTTTTTAATTCAAGTTACTGGAACTTTCAAGTCTGTAAAATCTTACTATTTTGAGTTCAGATCACCAAATATTTTACTACTAGAAAAATTTGTCACAGCAGCTGAAACAACAATTACTGTCGTTGAGGTAATTCATTTTTTTCAGTTTTCTGGAAACAAAACAAAATAATGTTTAAAAAGTCACCACATTAAAAAAAAATTATGTTTGTTTTTAAATGACAAAGGCTATGACAATCCAACAAACACACAACATTATCTTTGTTTATTAGACAACTTACAAGACTATTATATCCATAAAATATATATAACCAGTGTAACATACTCTAGGACTCAATACCAGGCACACAATCCTCAAGAATGGTGACAACCAACACATGTTAAAAAGATGAGCTCTTTACATCACAGTACAACAAATAACTACAATTATGATAAACAATACAATAAAAAAAAGTTCAAATTGCTTTGTGCAAACAGTAAACAATAATGCTATAACAACAGCAACTGTATACTTGTCTACTTGCAATGATAAGTTGGGAACTCTAGCAAAGCCTTTAACATTTCAAATACCATGAAATTCTTTGTTCAGATAACTGTGTTTGACTAGTTGGGGCAAATATTTGGGGTAATTTTGTTGGTCTGATAAGGATTTTTTGTGTAGTTTCCCAAGAAAATAATTTTTTTTTTGGTATTTGGAGACTCAAAAGTTTTCGCAGAACTGGAAATGAGAGTTTCCATTTTTTACAGTGTTGTTGAGACTCATAACAATGCACATTGCCAAATGACAGATAAACAGCTGTATATATTCTGGCATTAATTCAGGAAATGTGTAAATCCCTGCGCTGAAAAAAGTCAAATTATCTGAACTTTCTCTGGAATTATCTGAACTAGGATTTGAAGGAATGTTTCTCTTCGGAGCAAAGACGTGCCAGGAAAGTTGCTACTACAGGTGCATCGCGGATAAGATGGCGGATTTAACCTTCAAACTTCTTTGAAGGGAGCCTTGGAAAATCAACGA
>NC_056599.1:36698286-36698390 GCF_018340385.1 Cyprinus carpio | reverse complement strand
ATCCCCAGCTGAAAAAGCCAAATTATCTGAACTTTCTGAATTATCTGAACTAGAATTAGAAGGGATGTTTCTCTTCGACAAAGACGTCAGGGAAAGTTACCACT
>NC_056599.1:36697825-36698022 GCF_018340385.1 Cyprinus carpio | reverse complement strand
TTTTATTGTCAGTGAATGCAAAAATCTTAGTAAGGTGAATAATTTTGAGTTGTCGTTTTTACAATGTGTTGGATAAAACTTGAACAATGTAATTTTTTTAATTTAATTAAAAATATTTAATGCATTATTTATTTGTTATAACTTATTTAATTTGTATTTAACTATATAGGTATTTAAATAATTGTTGTCTGGCCTTA
>NC_056599.1:36697489-36697697 GCF_018340385.1 Cyprinus carpio | reverse complement strand
CAAATAGAATAGAAAAAGAATAGAGCAAGCTAGTGTTAGAGGTCTTTTTTATAATTGTATAATTAATGAAAAGAAAATAGATAAAATACAAAAAAAGATTAGAAAGATAGTTTTTTTTAAAGAATAGAATTAGAATAGTGAGTGCTAAAGTAAGAGGGTCAAATATGGAAGAGATGTGTCTTAAGCCGATTCTTGAAGATGGTTAAGA
>NC_056599.1:36697356-36697464 GCF_018340385.1 Cyprinus carpio | reverse complement strand
GTTGGGCAGGTCATTCCACCAGGAGGGAACATTTAATTTAAAAGTCCATAAAAGTGACTTTGTTCTTCTTTGGGATGACACATTCAATCGACGTTCACTTGCAGAACA
>NC_056599.1:36697168-36697265 GCF_018340385.1 Cyprinus carpio | reverse complement strand
GTAGGCAAACATCAAGGCCTTGAATTTTATGCGAGCAGCTATTGGTAGCCAGTGCAAATTGATTAACAGAGGTGTGACGTGTATTATTTTCGGCTCA